>NW_021939256.1:11526264-11823764 GCF_001715985.3 Manacus vitellinus
AGCGGCCCTTTCCCTCGGGTTGGGGCTTCTTTGCCGCGTTTTGTTTGCTCGCCTGCTGCGCGCCTCGCCCCGGCGGTGCCGGGAGCCGGGCTGTTCCGTCGCCCCGCACTGGAGGAGAGTGAGGTCCTGCCCCGCCAACTGTTGGCGGTGCTGCTGCCGCCACCGAAAGTCCCCGGTGTTTCCCCCGCTCCGTTCGGGGTTTGCGGGAGTGCTGGCGGATGGGCAGTTCGCAGAAATGCCATCCCGGAGTGCTGCCACCTCACTGCTCATCCGCGGCGGGGATGTGAGACCGCTCCGGGCGGCCGTGTGCCTGCGGGAGAGCGGCCCTGCCCGCCGCGGAACCCCGGCCCTGCCCAGAGCCCCGCGCTAGCCCGGGAGCCCCGCAACAGCGGGGAGTGCGGGGCTGCTCCTGCCCCAGCTCCCCGCCGGGGAGAGCCGTGCACGCATGGCTCTCTCATTGTATAACTGTGGTACTGCAAGCTGGGGCTGAAACTGTGGCATCGTTATAAGAACAGTTTGCAGTTAATTGGTTTGGCAGATGAACTCCTGCTCAATCCTCTTGCCCGCTTCTGTTGCTTAAGTGCCAGGGCCCCCTCCCACCCTTTCCCCCCTTTTCCCCCGCTTTCCTTTGAAGCGTCGCATAACTGTATTGCCAGCAGGATGGAAAGTGCTGATTCAGCAGCCAGGAGCCCCACTCCATCTGAAGTGGTGGTCTGCCTGAAATGTTCCCATTTGTTGAAATGGGAACATGTGTTGCTGGTATGTCAAAGCAGCATTGATCAGGT
Organism: Manacus vitellinus; assembly: GCF_001715985.3. Taxonomy (NCBI): domain Eukaryota; kingdom Metazoa; phylum Chordata; class Aves; order Passeriformes; family Pipridae; genus Manacus; species Manacus vitellinus. The sequence continues at coordinate 11,527,050 of NW_021939256.1, forward strand.
TTTCTAAAACAGACCCGAAGAATGTGGTTTGCTTTTCCCTTCGGTAAAGCAGAATGAATTTGGGTTTGGGGGAAAGCAAGAGCAAGCAGGATAGGAGGGATGTGGGTATCTACCACCTCAAGGTACGCTTCTAAGGGACAGTTGAAATTATTCTGCCTCATAAAGGTTGCAAGGATACATTAACAGTCCAACTCAATCTATTCCTGCATTTAGAGACTAGTAGTTGTGCTTAAAGCTCTAGAAAAGGTATGGAGAAGGGCAACAAGGCTAATCCTAGATTTAAAAGGAGTGAGTTATGAGGACAGGTTAAAAAAACCCACCATAAATGCATGGAGACTAGAGAACTCACACGGAAAAAGGAAGTATGCTTGAAACTTTAAATAGGAGCTTTGCCTGTGCTTCATGATCATTTTGGAACTGAAGCAGGGTGCAGAAGGTAAGCAGGATGCACTTGCCGTTGCTGTGTTAGTCTTCCTTCAGGGCTTAACCTCTCAGTGCAGCATAAGAAGGAGAGCTGTACCGGAGCTGTATTCCTCTGGCTATCTTTGTACAGGTGTATGTTAATATCAAGGCTACTTGGTTTTTTTTTCCTCCAAAACCAAACTCTTTAAAATTCAGCACAATATAGAGCAAACAGCAAAGCCTGAAGAGTACTGTTTGGTAGCCTTACTGCAAACAGTAAACTGACAGAGCAGCAGACCCTGACGCTTGCCTCCAGTGATCATTTTACCATGTTATAGTCTGATTTATTTTCTTCACTTGGACTTTATTTGTTCTTAAAGTAGGTCTTGTTTGCCCTGGCTACATATTAAAGATCTTGTGGTACTTTCATGGTTTTCCTTGGTTTTGTTAATCAAACTGTCCCCTCCCTGAGCGCTGTGTGAATTGGCTTTCATCCTCAGATACAGCCACACCTGGATTTCAGTAGCATATTCCTGTGTTTTTATTAGGTAGTCCAAAAGCACTGCCTAAATGCAAAATGGATCTCTGCATTTCAGTTCTGCTAAAGTGTATACTATGCACTCTGTGAATAAATCAAATTTTTGCAACCCTCTGTCTTGTGAGCACTTAAATGACTCCAGCAAGAATTGTCACAAAGGTTTTTTAGAAGTTTTTGGTCATGTTCTCATCTGTACTTGGGGTGTAAATGGGCAAAAAAGTATCTGGATCTTTCTGGCGAAGGTATCCTTCCAAGGCAGGGAGTTCCCAGCTGGCAGAGGAGAGGCATAGCTGGGTCATGCGCTGCTTCTGCCAGCAGTACGGGAGTGTTGCACTGGGAATCTGTTTTCTGACAGCCCCGAACGAACAGATGTCCATCTAGACTGTGAGGCACCATCAGCTTCCCTGGGCATGCATAGCGGTGGCAGCAGGCAAGCCGAGGGGCTCCCGGGTAGTGTCACACTAGGTGGGACCACGTTGTTACTCCTCTCCTCCCTTTTGCCATGCCTCTCTCTATCTGGTTGTAGAGGTGATCGTGCTAAATGAGGCTAGATTTCTAGATAAAACTTTTTCTTAGACCAGTTGAACCCTGTCTCAGGAAGTGTGTATCTGTGTGTGGGAAATGCACTTAGGTGCTTCTTCAGACCACTGAAATCAGGAGTGGGGGAGTAGATGAAGGGGTTACCTTTTGATGTCCAGTGGTAGACATTTTTAGGATGCACTTAAGTATTTGCTCGAGTAAAAATTTCACTGGTTGCAGCAAACACTGTGGTGCAAAACCCTTGCTATTTTCTACTGGCCTTTTTACTCTAAACCTCTGGGTGAACTTTATTAATGGGGTCAAGAGAAAAGCTTTTCTTCACTTTAGGCCAACATTTCTGTCCAAACTAAGACTAAGGAAGCCTGCTTTTCTTTGGATTTATCTCAATTACGAGAGTACTGATGCCAGTTCACAGTGTAGCGTTTCTTACATTTGCCCACCTGGCCCAGTGTTTTCACAAACAAGGAAGATAACTCGAGACCTCTGCCTCTGTCAAGCTTGCATGCAGCTTGCCAACTGGCTTGGCTACAGCGTGATTGCGTAAGCCTCCTGTATGAAAGCAGGCTAAGAAGTTTGGATTGTTTTTCTTGGAAACTGGACCTGCTCCTGGCCATGTCCAAAATATACCAGTTGTGACTCTTCACCCAGGGAAATCTAGGAATGGTGATCCTTTACCAAAAAGTTGAAACCCCCAGTCTTTTTAAGAATTGCAAGTAATGAGGTTGCCAAGGTGTCCTTTTATTAGCATTGAACTTTATTTACAGGTTTGCTAACCTTGCACTGCCTGCTGGTCAGGAGAGCACTTTTCAGTCTAAACTTGGATGTGGCAAAGTAGTCTTGTTTCCTACCACTTTTTCTCCCAAACCAGTGGTTGTTGTGAAACATAATATTATGAAGTAAACAGATGTCACCTCACTGACTTCTCTTTATACATGTTGAGCTGTGTGCTTCTGAACTAGTCCTGTGCCAGGTCTTTCTTAGTCTCATGCCATCTGTTGAATTGGATGATCTTTTTGGACAGCATTTCCCACTTAAACTCAGTATGCTCCTCTGTTGCATTGTGGATGTGGAGAGTAACGTCCTAGGAAGCCAGATTCCACTATGAGTGCAGCATTAAAGAAAACTGTTGATCAGTATGAGGCATACTGTCTGCAAACAGACTGTTAATCTCTTCAGTGATTAAACAACCAGAATAGCCTGACTATAAGATTTGGTTGGATATATTCTACAGTCCCTTTGCTTATATGCTTTATTCCTGTGGATACTGTCTCTTCAGTGGGTACCTGATATAAGAGAGACATATAGGCACTACATTTTTCGTACAGGTACATTTTCATCTGAAAGTGGTGGGGTTTGTGGTTTCTAGCAGCTTTTGGACTTAAAATGTGCATAAGAACCCTGAATATTGAAGGATTCAAGAAGTGAGTCATCATCAGTGACAGGTTATCCTGAAACTGTTTAAAGAGATCTTCATATTCACACTAATGTGCACCCATTGCCTGAGAACTTAGCTCCCTCTTTGCTTTCCTAGGGTCTTCCATAACTGGCAGAGGGATCAGTTCATGCAGAGCAGATGGGCATGGTTGTCAAGACTGAAGGCGAGTTCATGCCCTACTTTAGAGTAGTGTCCTTGTGAACAGTTCTGTCTTTCCTGGTCTCTATATCAGAAAAGACCAGGAGTTTCTGTTTAATGGTGAGGAGTCAGTCATGGAACCATGAGGTTTTGAGCACTGGGCGAATCATCTTCCATTAGGAGGTGGTGGCAGCTATATGGCTGCTTGGATTTTTACTTGGCAAACACCCTTTGTAGGCAAAGACCAGAGACTCAGGTGTGGATTGAACAAAAATATAGTCAGGATGAATAATGTGGGTTCTTCAAAGCCCAACACTAATGCTTATCTACAAGTCAAGAGAGCTTTTAATGAAACTTGCTAATTGCATCCCAATTAGTTAACCCATGGGGAATGCTGATTACGACTCCTGAATGGCTACAGCAAAAGCTGTCTGTCATGAAGATCGGTTGTTTTCAAGTGGATGATCTCTTTAGCAGAGTAGGAGATTTCCAGTAGCATGGATAATACAGCATGTAACTACTATTATAAATTAGTGTGAGGGATCTTTTTCTTGCTGAAGCCTTTCAGAACCCTTTGGTAGGTCATTGTATCCCTGGGTATCAACTTTGGAGAGAGTAAAGCAGAGAGAAAAATGCGTAGTTCTCTGATGCGTAATATGAAGTAAAATTACAGGTTGTACCAAACTTGTAGATTGCTAGGCTAAAACTTGCATAATCTAGGCATATGGCATGAAAGTCTACCTTGTTGATACTGAGAGAAGTGAAATGTCTCTTTTGAAGCTCTTTGCAGCTTTGAAGACTGCTGTCTTTGAGATTATGTTTGTTCAGGTATGATGGGATAAGGCTTCTTTGCTAGAATAATTTGACCTCTTCTTGGAGAAAGGATCAGCAGAGAGAAATTCTCCCTTTACCACATGAAGATGGGACAGACTCTATTTATTCTTCCCTGAAGTGAGAACTGGGGAGGGGGTGAGGGGAGTTGCAAGTCTTAATTATATGTGCAGTATGTTTCTGAAAAGAGCTTTGGCCTTATGGTGATAGTCATGATCCTTGGATACAGAGGTGATAAGTGCCCTAGATGAACTTACTGGGAACACCATGACCATCTCTGCATTCTCTTCTTGTGGGCCAGAAGCTGTAGAGCATCTGAGAAAGAAACAGTATCCTATTTCTGTTGTATTCTTTTGTTGGACTCCAGGAGAAGACTGCAAGAGGTTTTTCCATTATCTTACCCTCCTGCTGTTGGGCTGTCATCCTTAGGCCAACAGCAACAAGTTGAGCAGCCATGTTGATCTTAATGTGCAACAGTTTCATTAATGATTACGATGTTAACCATTGTAATCATTACTGTTTCAACTGAGCAACAGTTCTGTTGCTCTAGCCATGATATTCAAACAATGTATTTCTTAGTGAGTCTGTTTCAACTTTTTTGGAAGCCAAACCCAAGGAGCATGGGGAAATTCCAAAAAAAGACAGTTTTGCATAGACAGGGCATGATGAATGGGGTGATTGTAAACACATGTTTGGTTAAACCACTAGCAAACCAGCCTCTGATTCTTCCCAGCCTCCATCAATGCCAGCTTCTACTAGCTCACAACAGGACAAAAATAGGAAATTACTTTCCTGGCAGGCAAACCATAGAGGAAATGCCATGCCATCCTGTTGGAATAAACCTATAGCCCAGTGGGAAGGAGCTCTCCTGCTGAGCAGCAGTGGGGATTTCTACATTTGTTCACACAGTAAACTTCGGAGTGTGGTGGTCCTTGTGCTCTCTTCACACTTACTGCTGCAGAATTTGTGGCAACAGAGAAATCGGAGGAACTGAGCCATCTGCATTCAAGCTGAGCCTGTGGCTGCTGAGGGCTGCAGATAAGTAAGGGTGGATAATACTTCATGAGACCAGTGTCATTCTTTCATTATGCATCCCTGGTGAGAAAATCAATAAGGAGGGAGAATCTCTAAGTCTGTAGATTCTTTTCATGATGGAGATTAGCACTTGATGAACACTTAGAAGTTTCTTTCAATGGCCAGGGTCTAAATTCTGCCTTTCTGACGGCTTGATCAAGTGGCTGCAGCTCATATTGTTGGTTTGTAATATAGAGTAAGTTTTCAGAAGTTATTTTTTTCCTTTGATTAACTTTATTTCTAGGTCATCTTCAGGTGCAATTTAAGTTTTGAAACCATGAGGAAAGGAATCTGTAAAATATCACCCAAATCTTTCACAAATGAACTGTGGTTCTGTAATTCTGATTTGACACTTAAACATATTTTTGATCAGGAAGTTGCAACTGGACTCTGTGTCTATGCATGATTCATATGTTTGTAAAGTGCTTTAGATGTCAAAACTAACTGGCAGCAAGGATTTGGATCATTTTCCAGAGAAAAATCTGCTAGAAGAATTTTCCCAGATAATTGATTTTAATGGAGGATGATAGCACAACATAGTTGTATAATAGCAAGTATTAGAGCAGAAGTTTTCAAATCTGAAATAAAAATAGGGAAGGGATTTTTTTCTTTTTTTTCCTCCCCCCTTTCTTCTCTCCTTCTTTTCCATGATGTTCATCTCTGCCAAACTACTAGGTATGGATTCAGATAGGAGAATGTTTTCTCTCCTTAAATGGGAATTGAGAGAGGGGGTGAGAAGGACTGGGGGAAGGTAAAATCTGTGGGTTGGTCTTGCTTAGTGTACTGTTAAAGCTCTGAGCATCCTTGGAAAGGAACGAGGAGCTTTTATTATATCAAAGCACAAGTGTGGAATTAAACTTCAAGGAGCTGGAAAAGCTAAAAATTCAGAAGGCTTTGCCACAAGACAAAAATATCACAAGCTTTCTTAAAAGGCCTGCTTTCCCTTCTGGCTCAAATGTATTGAAGTCCATTTATGAGATGTTAAGGGAGAAATATGTATTGCAAGGCCATTGATTCTTCCTGAATTAATGTCTTGTGGATGATCACTCTTCATTCTAATAGCTGATTGTGCTGACATCATCCAAGATGTCAGGGGATTATGTCAGAATTCAAGCCTTGATACTGTGCAGAACAATGGCTCAAGATGCTTTCTTGGTGGGTCAGTTTGCTTTTCTTTTTCCTGTCCAGCTCTAACTATGATGTTCCAGTTACTGTACATAGTCACAGCAAGAGATGTAGTAAACAATTTCCAAGAGAAACATATCTGTGCAGCATAATTGTGAGGACAAAGTACTGCTTGCTTCTAAATCTTAGGCTAGAGGGAGATTTGCCACCGGCATCTACGCTCTAGATGGAGAATGCATGCATTTTAAACAGTTCATGAAAAAGCTCACAAGCTATAACATTGTCATCTCCTGTTTTGTTACGAAATATTTAATTCCAGGAAATCTGAAGTCCGAACAGTTGAGGCCAAAAGTGGTTTTGGTGGTAGTGTTTTTTTCCTGATCAGTTGGTTGGTTCATTGTTGGGGTTTTGTTTGTTTTGTTGGGTTTTTTTCCCCTCCTCCCTGGCTATTGCACACCTAGCTTTAGTTTTTAAATGATGATTATAACGAAGGCCCTTGTGATTTAACCTGTCAGGCAGCTAAACACCACACAGTTCACTCGCTTCCCCCAGTGGAATGGGGAAGAGAATTGGAAAGAAGGTAAAACTCCTGGGTTGAGATACACAGTGCAATAGGACAGAAAAGGAAGGTAAAATAATAATAACTAAAAAAGACTACAAACAAGTGATGAACAATGTAGAGGCTCACCACCTGCTGACTGATGCCCAACCAGTCCCAAGCAGGAGCCACTGCCCCCCAGCCAAATCTCCCCAGTTTTTTGTTCAGCATGACACCATATAGTAAGGAATATCCCTTTGGCCAGTTTGGGTCGGCTGTCCTGGCTGTGTCCCCTCCCAGCCTCTCGTGCACCCCCAGCCTCCTTGCTGGTGGGGTGAGAAACTGAAGAGTCCTTGACTTGATGTGGGCACTCCTCAGGAACAACCAAAACACCGGTGTGTTATTAACATAGTTCTCATCCTAAATCCAAAACATGGAAGTGTACCAGCTACTAGAAAGAAAATTAACTATCACAGCTGACACCAGGACAGCCCTGTGAGGGGAAAGCAATCAAAATAGCCCATTATAATGCTCTAGGAATGATCGGGATAGAATGTCACAGATTATACCCAATTTTCATAAACTGAAGCTTTTGATATCCTTTACTGGTAGGCTGTTATAACATTACACATAGTCACCACATTTAACATTTGAAAGGTTTTAGAAGAAGCATTGGGTTTATTTTCTAAAAGGCTACATGAGAATTGAGCAAGGAGACTATGAGATTAGCTGTAGGAGTGGAGAGCAAATGCTATTTGGGTTACTGACGTCTCTGGTGTGTACTCAGACTTGTTTTGTGTTCGGCATGCATTATTTTTTCTAGATCTGATGCCAAAAAAGGTCAGGAAGAATCTCTGTGGAGTTCCTTGCTAGCAAAGGAGTATTACACTGTTAACAAATGAAAAGTCAGAGAAACATTGCAAAGGCTGTTGCGGATGATGCTGTGCACGACAGGATGAGTTTAGGTGTGTGATAACACTTGCAACACCTAGTTGAGTTGTTGTTGGAGGATAACTTCCTCCCCAGTGTCCTTTGGAAAATAGTACTGATACAGCCTCCAGTAGGAGAAGAGCATTGCAAGATGTCTTGCTAGTCTTATTCTTAGCTAATTTTGGTAAATGTATAATTTGTCCTGGTTTACTCGGAAATGGTTAAACTCTTCTTCCCAGGGTACAGGTTCTCCCGGTGTTTGGAAAATGGACAATTTTGAAAACTTGAATGAAGGAATCCTGTGCTGTAACAGCCTGACTTTGTTTTGCTTGTATTCATCTCTGAGAAGTTCTTGGGACCTTCATGTCCAACAGTCCAGCTCTTGTTTACAAGGTTTATTTTACAGGGGTCTCATTTAAAATGCATGTTAACTAAGGTGACATGTCTATAGGTGATGTGAAATTGCCTTCCAGGTCAATTTGGCAATGCTCAATAGAGTTTCAGGGAGACAGTGTGTGTGCAGCCATCAGAGATGCAAGTCACTTTTTCCTCTTTGAGTGTTGAAATGCTAATTTTTTTTATTTTTTTTTTAAATGAAAAATCTACAGTGTGAAGAGGTGAAGAAACTTTTCCCCTGGGAGAGAGGCAGGTCATCATTTCTCAAGGGATGTGGGTCATGCTAAAAGCTCACTGCTGCCAAAAGATGATGTTGTTTTTGTTAGAGCATTTGGGTCTCTTACCTCAGGCCAGCTTGGTTGTTCACTACCTGTGTGCATGCCTAACTCCATAACTAGGTAGGAAAGCTGTCACACATACTTGTCTTTTCTGGGATTGGTTTTCTTTTGGGTTAAAGGATGGAATCAGTTCTTGGAAGCATGCGGTGAGGCAGATGAGGTGAGGTGCCCTTACAGGGAAAGGAAGAAAAAGAAATGGGAAAGAGAAGAATAGGTCCCATCTCTTTTCAGTGATAGCAAACTGCTGGGCCAGCTTGGCCAGGGAAACCTACTAATTTTTCTGGCAATCCAACAAAGGTTATTTTTCTCTATGAATTCCAAAAAATTTTATGGAGCTACATAAGCAAACAAGCTAATGACTTAGACCTGGCTTTGCAGAGGGTCTCCAGAGCTTGCCTGTATTTGCAAGGTTTACCTATTGAAGGGCTGACGGGAATTTTTCTACCATGTGTGAGGGCTAACCTTGTGTCTGATCTGTGTGTTGCCCTGAACTGTGGTTCTAAGAGATGTTGTCTTTACTTGTGTCTTTAAATAAAATAGACCTGTGTTGTTGGGTTGTTTTCTTAAAATGAATATGAAATATCTTAGTGCTAGGTGGGGTTTTTATTGAGCAACTCAACCATAATAAAAATGTCACTATTGCTCTTGTACATTTAAAAAAGGTAAAAATAGCACCTTCAGTTTCAGAAGATTATGTAAGGTATGTTTAGCTGTATCTTATATGATCATCATAAAACAGAGCAACTGAGGAAGTAACTGGTAATAAATCCATCATTATTCATATTATGAAAAATATCAAGAGTAATAGCTGTTCAAACACCAGAGACTCGGTTGACTGTAGTGGTAAAACATACTTGTTTCAGACCAGTTACCAGCTGAAATGTGTTTTTTCCTGGAATGACTCATGTTTCCAGTCTCAGGATCCCACAGCTACCTGTAAGCTGGTTCAACCCCCCTACTCTGACTAAGAGGGGTTTCTGTAACCAAGGTCAAATAAAAGCATTAGATGTGACTTCTCTTGTGCCTGCTAGGAATGGTCTTAGTGACTGTGGGGCAGATCTTGCCCATGCACTCCTGGGACCCTTCAGGGGCTACCTCAGAGTGCAAATTTCTCAGCCTTGCTAAAGCTAGTATGCTTTAGCCTGAAAAAAAACCCAACCACCGCACAGACTGAAACCCAAAGTTCAGTAATTTCAGTTATTATTCTTGACTGTGGTAAATGTGGAATAATTTTGATGGCAAGGTGACATGTAATGGATTTTCTTCATTTTACTAAACGGAGTTTGGGAAGATCTAGGGTTTGGGTTCTTGGGTTCTGGATTGCACAGCAGGGACTGGGGTTTCTCTTTAGAAACATATCTGAATAGCTGTTTCCATAATTTTAGCACAAAAATAGTTGAGTTAAATGACTGGCTCAGTCCTTTTGGCTGGGTACCAACTCTATTATAGATGGACTCCTGGATGGATGGAGGAAGAGATCTTTTCTCAGCCTTCATTACAGGGACTTGCCTCCATCTGAAAACAGTTTCTGTCTTCTGCAAGGTCATTTGGAGAGTGACAAAATGTGTGTTACATGTTCTCCCCATACTCTGTTTTACTTTGAGCACTCTATACAACTGCTGAATGAAGTTTGGGTTTTATAACAAATGGTACTCATAAGGCTTTGGTTGGTTTGCATAGCTGTAGGATTTGGGGCTATTGAGGTGAAGGAAGTAATGAATGACAAAGTGTGCCCATAAAATTACTTTTTATGTGGTTGTATACAAATACCAAGTTTCTTCCACTTCTCAGGATATCTGGCCAGCTTGTATGCTTGCCTTCAGCCATGTCATATCTGTACTGACTTTGGCAGTGATTCAGAGAAGATTCATCCAGCCAGAGAAGCATTCATGTGATGGGTAGTTTTTAAAATCAATTGCTTTATTTATTTTTTTTAAAGTGTCTTGGGACTGAACCTTTTTTCCTATGTGCAACTGTGGCTTGTCTAAAGTCAATGTTTGAGTACAGTTCAAGCTGTGTGGTCAGAGTGAATTTTTGCCTAAACCTATGTTAGAGCCATAAATTGTTGCATTCTGTGGGCAATGATGCTTTCAACCAGTAGCCGGTCTTGGACACCTCTTCCTGCCAGTGTCCTCTGCTTCTGCAGTAGTAACTCTGTAAAGCCAAGCAAGGAAGCGTGTCCTTTGTGTGTGAACTCTTTTTGAAATCCTGGCTTACTGGGTTGAAAGCCCAGAGGTTCCAAAAGTGTCTTTCTCTGCTCCTCCTCCTGCCCTGCAGCCAGGGCTACCTACCTGCAGTATCACATTCTGTTCCCAGCAGCCCTGTGGCCATGCTTTCTCCCCTCCCAGACACCCAAATATCCCATTTCTCTCTCGAAGATGGGTGACATCTATGCAAAATAGGATTGTAAAACCATACTTTTCTGGAATACCTTATGGATATTGAAGGATTCTTGTTGAGCATTGACATAGTTTAGCAATATGCTGAAGGTTGGTAAAGGTCTTATGACTGATCCATACATAAAGCTGACTGTTTACGTGCTGTGGGAAGATGAGGGGAAAAGATGAAGGGAAGAACGTGTTGCTTCTCATGGTCAGGGCGGCAAATGTCCTTCTGCAGGTCAGGCTTAGGGCATCATCTGGATGGCTTCAATTGAAATTAATTAGTTTAGTGTACTCTGATTATACTACATTATACACCCCCCTTTATGATGTCTGAGAGTGGTGTATCTCCTCTGCAGTTCAATGCATGCTGAATCCAACACTTCTTTGGTATTTCTGGGACCTTAGGATGAAGCCTTTCAGCAATGTGGTGTATGAAGGGCTAGTTCATGTTGGAGTATGCAATAGGAAACATTGTTCCAAGCTGGGCTGGGGCTGGGGGCCTGCTGGGTGGTAGTGTGGAACCTTAGCAGGGCTGTGGCTGTGTGTGGAGCTGAGGGGCTTGGAGGAGAGAGCTTCAGGTTAAGTCTTCCTATGGTCTGGGATCCTTTCAAAAGTACTGCTGTAACAGAGTAACTCACGATACCTGACACCTTAGCCATGTCAAATGAGGTCCCTAGAAAACCAATGGACTCAAAGGATTGTATTAAAAGTGACTTTTACCTGAGATGCTATCTCTGAAATTCATTAGCAGTTTAAAATTAAACACATATTCTTGAATCTTAATGACTTTCCGACACTTTTATTTTACAACCTTGTTGCTTTAAGTGCAGCCTGGATTGCAAATGTGTTATTTTATCATTGAAGATGCAGCATGACAGTAATCTTCCTAAAGATTTGTCTGGTCAATGAAGAAGTAACAGGATTGTATAAATGAAAGCAGAGCAGTCCAAAGTAGCTGTATCCTAAAGCTGACCTGTAAAGCTTTGAATTACTGTGTCATCTTCCACGAGGGAACACTACAAAGTCTTCTGCCTTTTTCCATCCTATAAAGAAAGAATCTAGTCATCCCATTATTAGGGAGGAAAAAGTGAATACAGACTAAAGATCTAAAATTGAACAAAGAATATAAATGAACGCCAACCAAAAATGTGTGTTTTCTTTATTGAGATACACACTGTAAAAGAAAACCATTCCAATCTGGTTTTAAAGATTTGATTGACAATTTCCAAGTGACCTCTCTGCTCATATGTGTGTTTTGTAGCAGTGGGAGGGGAGAGGGGAAGATACTTTAAAGAAGAGATTTTAGGAGACATGGTGAGAACTGAGAAGGCACAAAGAAGGGCAGTATTGATACAGCTCAACTTTTTCATCAACTTGATCTTTTGCGTTTTTTCCCCCCTCCCAGTGCACCCACTTGTCAGCAGTGTGAGAGGAGAAGGAATCAAATTGATTTCCATAGTCATGTATGTCTTTCTAGTGTGAAAAGGCAAAGTAGGCTGTATCCCCACCCTCCTCAGGTGAAAATGACGTGATGGGAATGTCTTAGCTCAAAGCATGGCTAAATCATGGCTCTGAAAGTGATTACTGATATGATTATCTTTTCCAAGTAATACTAACACTTTCTTGGAGCTGCTGTCAGGCATCTGTATGAGAAGAGCCTGCAGGTTTTGGTGGCTGTATAGTTTTTGGTGTTTTGCCTGTGTGATGGTTGTATCACTCTGTGTTTGCTTCCATGTCCCAGCTCGTGGAAGTTAAATTCTCAGAGATGATGACTGTCTCGCCAAAGGTGAAGGAAGTGTTAAGAAAAAAATTGGGAGAGAACAAGTATTTATACCACAATGCATAGTAAACATCCCACTTGTGATACAGGTAGCTAATCTGCATCTAAAACTTTGCCTGACTTCAGTCCTGCTCTAGACCATAAGTGTCAATTTTGAGTAGATGTTTATGTGCCGTGTCCTGTGGTCTGGTGGCCGTTCAGGCAGCCAGGGATTCCGGGGATAACCACATGGTGAGGCACCTGAGCAAAAACATTTCTACTCTGAATACAAACAGTGGTACAGCGGAACTCCATGCAATGGCAATGCCTGTTCACCGTTCTTGACTTCAAATGCCTATACCTATTGATTTTACTTTTTAAAACCAATTTATTTTCCTTTCTTTTATGTCCCAGCCCTGTCACTCTTTAGGAGCAACTGGTGCTTTGCCTTTGTGGGCTGGCAGCATCATGCTCCAAGATCTCAGTATCTGCAGTTGTAAAGATGCAAAGTGGAGAGCAGAGGGTCATTCCTGATAGGAAGGGATGGGCACTGGTGCTAATCCTGTAAATCCAGAGCAAGTCCCTCCCATGCACAAAAACCTGATCTTAACTCTTATATCATTTGCTGTGATATTTACATATAATTCCTACTTCTTAAAACAAGAAGGAGTTAGATCTGGTCAGATTTAAGGAAACCTGCATGAACTAGCCTTATAAATATTTATCTCTGCATCAGCATCTCACTCAGGGATATTCAAGAAAATATGACAAATTACTGTCTTTTTGACACTGCACAATATAAAGCAAATGAAATTTCAAAGCCTCCCTTAAGCCTCTGTGGCATGCTTAAATATCTTCCAGTTGGATGGTCAAAGGCTAAAATAAGTCTTGTACCCAGGAGTACTGGATTTGGGAGATTTGTGAAGCGTCTGTCCCCAGCTACTTCCATTGATGCAAATGGTGGAGACCAAACTGCAGGGGAGGGGGACTGCATCTTATTGGCTGGATAAGATAGTGCTTGCAGTTATTTCTAATCAGAGTTCATTTCCTATAGATAATCCCATACGTTTTGCATAGTGAGAACAAATGCAAATACAGTTTGGAATACACTGGTGGCTATAGCTCAGTGCTCACAGTCCACAAGCTAAAAAAAATTGAAGGGATTGAAGTTTTGTTGGGTTTTTCCCCAGGTTCCCCCCCTGCCCCACCCCATCCATACTTCTAGAGATGCTTGCTACTGAATAAGTGTTAATGCCAAGCTGCAGAATGATAAGATTGCACTTTACAGTACCGACTCCAGTTAACTGTGCTGGGATGGCCATGTATAGATTATCATCTTCCATGATCTTGTAGAAGAAGAAATTTCTCTATACCATGTACCCTTCGAAAACCTGACAGGCAGTGAAACCAGAAGATCTTCATCCACAGCTTGCTGATTGTGGCTAAGCATTTAAAAATACTCAAGACATTATAGTCAAAGTGGTGTTCCTGCTATTTGTCCCCCAGAATGAGACTGGAGAGCAAAATTTCTAGCATTGAAGGCATTTGCACTGTGCCTCTCTTTTGTCAGGTACCGGTTTGTTTGTAGTGTTAGGACATAGCCGGATTCTTGTATCAACAAAAGCAAGTAGATGGGTTAGCCTTCTTAAGCTATTTTAACACCTAAGGTTTTAAGTTGTTTGTTTGGTGGAGGTTTTTTTAAGACGTTTTGGCACAGAAGGTTACAGTTGGTAAGCAACTCATTGGTATTCTCATTTTGAGTACTGTCCTTTGAAGAAAGAGAGGAGACAATGTATCTGTTGAGATTGTTTTTCTTGTAGCACAGTCCTAGATCTGGAGAGGAGACTTTATAGAGGTCAACTAGTCAATGAAAAGCTGGAGTATAGTTGTTTTTGGAGTATGCAGTTTTTGATGGGAGCTTGGTGAAAGTGATTGGGGGAAAATCTGTGTACTCTGTTGGCTCACTGTTTTTTTCCCCATTTTAGCAATTTTGATTTGGTGCTTCTCTTTTCTCTGTGCCCTCACTCCACACCCTCCCTGCCACTTCACCCAGTAATGTTTTCTTAAATATTTGCTTTTTAAACTTTTCTGTTTCTTCTTCTGAAAGTGGTGGGCACAGAGAACAGATTATTTTCTCTTTCTTTGCAGCAGGCTTTCACAGATTTAGAAGATTTCATCATGACCCTTACTTTTGCTTCTTTTGACTGAGCTCCAGTTAATTCTGTTTTTTCTTTTTTCCTCCCAGATGTCATGTTTTTCTAATTCTGTGATGTTCCTATTGCTTTTGCTTGGATTCTTTCCAGTTGATCTTTTCTGAAATTTGCTGTAGACTGGGTACAGCTTTGTGCTGGAAGCTTTATCAGCCACAAGTAGAACAGAACTGTTGCTTCATGATTCTCACATATGTTCTTCTGTACATTCCTGTGTGGTATTTGCCTCTTTCTCAACAAAGAATTTTCCAGTTTCTCAAACTTGCTTTGAATTAAGTCTTCCACCAAGCTGGCAGCTTCAAGTTAGCAGCTTCCCCAAGTTTAATGAGTGTCATTTTCTCCTTCATTATCTGGATCATTAGCGTTAGAACAGTGTGGGACTAGGGCAGATCTCTGCACAGTTTATTCAGTATGTCAGGCTATTTTGTTACTATTTCAATTTTTTTTGGCATTCCAAGCAAATGTCAAAAATCTAATGTCAGTCAGTGCAGTTACCCAGTCACTTTCAAATTTGCCATAAGATGACTGTTTGCATTGATAACAGTATGACAAAGTTTTCCTATCTTTTCATGAGAATGCAGTTTGAATTTTTTGATGTGGTTTTGCTAATGTTAAGATTCAGTGTCTACTGCTTCTGTGTTCCTAAAATACGTTATTCTGACATACTAGGATATTGAGTTGGTTTGACATGGCTTATGCATGGAAAACCAGTTTTTGTTGAAGTCAATCTTTTATTTTCTTCCTGATGCTAGCAGATGGGTTAATGGCAATCCATGTGCAAATTAGGCAACAAATATCATTCTTCAGGTTTTTCTTTCCACTCCTTTCTCCTCCCACTTCTTTAGGATGTCACTGTTTGCCATTCTGTAGCCTCTGCTACCTTGTCAATCCACTATGAAATTTCAAAAATAACTGCTAATGATTTGAAGCTTTAAGAAAAATTCAAACTATTCAATTCATGACTGAATTTCATGAAAACCAGCTAATTTGAAAGTTGATTAATCTAATTTCTTTTCTCTCCTCTGTCCTATCATCACTAGTAATAGTTGGGTGTTTTTGTTTTGGTCTTGTTACCTGTAGCTTTCTTCAGAAAGCCATGAGTGGACTGACCTTTCCCTTAATCATTATTTTATTGCTGTGGAATTACAGAATGAGTTTTTGATGTCTCTTGTTTCACTTTCACTTATTTTGGTATTGCAATAATTGTCTGCAGGCTATTGCTCTTTTAGTGGAGTGCAGATGAATGGACTTTGCTTGACCTCTTTAGCTAGCAAGACAGAAGAACTAACTGTTACTTGCTTTTTGTCATATAGAGGCAACAGCAAAACTTAAACATCTTGGGTCTGAGGATTAACTGGGAAGCCAATTAAAAACCGGAGATGAGAAACAACAGTCAGTGGCAGAAAGCTCTCTTCAAATACAAAGCAAGTTGTTTCATCCAGAATCAAAGCACTGAAATGGTTAATGGGCACATGCCAAAAGGCTCAATTTTTGTCTCAGTTGTTTTTGTCATACTTGGGTTTGAGAACATCATTTAGTTGGTGCCCCTGAACAACTCAACCGTAATTCGGAAACCATGAATGGTTTTATATATGTTGCTTCTGCTGCTGTCTGAGATTATAATAACTGAAAATAGAAAGTACTGAAATATACTAATGAACCCAAATTGACTAGATAACAATATGATAAACCAGAGGCTTAGTCCTGTGTCACCACTAGATCTAGAAGTGCGTTGGATAAGGGGCTGTTGATAGAGCAGAGAGAGAGAGAGAGAACAATGATAATGCTGTTCACAAAATAAGAACCCTTCTGAAAAGGAACGTACAGTTTCAAGAACAGATGGTCTAGTGGTAATAGAGACTAACAAATTTTTGTTGGCTGGCAGCCGTCTTTCAGGTTAGGATCTTGTCTTTAAAGCTCTTTCATAGAGTTGACTTCCTTGCTGCAAAGTACTTGGTAAAAGGATAGAGTAAATTCCTCCTGGGAACTTATTCTTCCTGGTCTAACAAAAATGAGATTACAGTGGAAGCACAAGGCAGTCAGCTCATGGTGACAAGGTAGGCTTTGTTGGAACAGCCTATGGTTTTTTTGGATTTTGTTCTGCTCCCTGCACTCCAGAATTAGCATGCTGCAGGACGGTTGTCACCTCTGTGATGGAAGGTGGGAAGACTGACTTGGAAACATGCACAAGTCTTGCTTTGATCATCTCATTTCTTCTGCAGAAGAAGCATATTGTTTGTGAGACAGATCTTACATAATCCTCCTTCTGTGTGTGTGTGTGTAAACATATTTAACACAGGCCTTTTGTTTCTTAACTAGTTTAAATTTAATCCATAGTGTACATGCAGTGTGGAAGGGGACAGAATAGGGGTGAGTTACAGTGCATTTTGGATTTATCCTCTCCTCCAGTGCCCCAGAACTTGTATGGACTCATAACAGGCAAAATGGAGGTGAAATAATCCCATTCCCATCTTCTGTCTGTGCCCTAAAAGCAAACTGACTGTCTCTAACTAATCGGTGGTATCACAACCCTCTGTCTTTCCTTGCTGGGTTGATTCTCTTGTTGCACAGTAGCTGGTAGAGAGGCTTTAAATGCAGAATTAGCATATAAGCCTGTGCCATTTTTGGCTGGCTGTTAATGTTTAAAGTCTTTAAAGTCGCCCACTAAAGACAAGGCAGAAGAACAAACGTTGGCCTGGATATGTGGCGTGTGTGTTCTTGTTTAATATCGGAATTTCTGGTATGGCCAGGGATGCATGCCAGCTTTGGCAGTACAGGGCACAGTTCAGATACTTAAGTACTGTACTAAAAATAACAGGACTATTTTAGACTGGGACCCAATTAGGGAGAGAATAACTTGTTGCTCTGCAATCAGTAATCTGAAGTAGCAGGCAGGTTGCAATGTGCATGTAAACTTGTCTGTTTTGCTTGCAGAGTTGCCAGTTTTGACATTGCTTCCTCCCTGTGTTCCTTAGATGCTTTTCCAGAGGTTAAAAAAAAAAAATCAACAAAATCCCCCTTCCTCTTAAGGCAGACTTTATGTGCTTTAGTTCAGATTTTGATATTGCAGTGTTTAATAGCATTACATCTCCTAATCCTCCAGCGTTTGCTTGGGAAATTCCTAGAAGGAGGGGAGCAGGAGGTGAGGAGTGGTGCTCTCCATGATGCAGTGAGTGAGCTTTGTCCTGCCCCACAGAAGGGCAGTGAGGGTGAATCTGGGCAGTCAAGGCACAGAGGGGCTGGTTTGGAGACTTCCTTTTTCCCTGCTTAGCCTGCTGGGGATGAAGGAGAAAGGGAGTATGGTTCCCAAAATTTGCTGCTGCTGCTTGATTTGCATTCAAGAAGTACAGTGAAAATAACCTGCATGTTTAACCTCCTGAAACAAAATATTACTTTACATGTCAGTAGTTTCCCTCTGATGATTTTATTTTTGGTGATACTGCTGGCTGCCACCTTCTATTAAAACGCTTGGATTACAGTAAAGCAAGTTAGAGAAATCTGAATTTCTTCATGTGCAGCATGTGCGGGGTGACGGGGAAGGTGCAAGCCTGCTCCAGCATCCAAATCCTCTGGTATGGGGGGCCTTTCAAGTGATTGGCTGCATCTGATCTCGGTTTTATGCCAGTGATCAGAGCGGGGTTGTTGATGAGGGAATGCTTTATGGAGCCTTATGCAAATGCTTCATTGGATAGACTTGTGCTGATGCTTGAGATGAAAGCAAAATGCACCTAAAACTTCTATTTTTGTACATGTCTTTCTAGCATGCTATTCTGAGAACATGAAAAAGCCAGAATCTTTTTGGTGTCGTGACTCTTGTGTTGTTTTGAAAGTAGCTTTTCAATTTTTAAAAATAAAAAGCTTATGAGAAGTGTTCAAGGCTTTGTTCAGCTGTGGTCTCTTAGCAGCTTTCAGTATGGTGTTGGGCTTATGTTGTGATTTTTGGGAGGACATAATCAGGTTTCCTTTATCTTGCAGGAAGCTTCATGTTCTTTAAAACCTTAGATTTCAATTTGCTCTTGTCCTGACCTGAAATGCCAAGGAAGAGCCTTCCTAGATGCCCACTATGAAAACAGCATCTTTTGTATACAGTGTTAAAATGTAGCATATCGTGGATGTAGTAAGTTCCCATGGAAATAGTGGGAGAGGCACCTTGGCAAAGTGGATCATGTTTTGTGTGGTAGAGAGCCAGAATTTAGGCGTGTGCTTGTCAACTCACGGGCTACATGTGTTCTACCTTCTTCATACTGCAGCAGCCTGCAGGACTTGCTGTTAAAAGTAAATGTTACATGGAGGATGCCTAGCAACTGTAGTTTCTAGTTCTCTGCCAAATTGTTAAAGGTGCAAATCTGTTAGATTGATGCAGTGTTTTTTGGAGGATTCAGTGTGGCAATGCTGAGGTGGTACTTCTGCACCTCAGTGATGTAGCTGTCCCTCCAGCTCTCCTTCACCCTCCCCATTAGGTTAATGTATAGAGCCCACAGTTCACAACCAGGACTATTAATTAAAAAAAAAAATAATTTGAATTGCAGTTTCTTAGATAGGAAGCCTGCAAGGAGCTTTTCTCTGCTTTTAGACCCTTCTGCTTCATGGTGAACTGCACTCTGGTTCTCTAGAGCATGCACACCCATTACTGTAGGTGCTGTCCCTTAAAAAGCTTTCTCCAGTGTTTAGCCTAAATTATTATTATTTTAACACATTGATCAAAGTCCAGTCACCCCATTGAAAAGATTTGCATGTTTCCTCTCCACTCAATGTTTGCCTTCTTGTCCCTCAGCTGTCTCTCTTCTTCCCTGTGCCAAATAATCCAGGATTGTTCATTTCTGCTTCAGGAATTCCTGTTCTCTGTACTCTTTTTAATTCTATTTTACCCTTTTAGTGTCATAACAGCCCACAGTTTTCAAGAAGTGGGTGTGTCCTGGGTTTTATGACTTGTCATGATTCTGCTTTGCTTGTGACAGTTCCTGGATTCTTAATACTGTATTACTATATTTCCTTGTGAGATATTGTCTGATCCTCCCCCGCCTTCCCTCTAAGGTGATACTTCAAACAAGTCTTAAGACTCCTGACACTTAAAACTTCAGTGGTACATACAGGCAGGGTTATTTTTCTTTTTGTACATTGGCTTGAGTTTGTGGAAATTAGAGTTGCCCTTTTGGCTATCCATTTGCCTGCAATCGTGAGATCATTCTGCTGTGCTTTGTATGAAGCTCCAACTCTGACTGAACACACCATACTGCTGGCAAATTTTGTGTCACATTTCAGAGAGCTTATGGATATCTTGAAAAGAATGGCCACTACAGTCATTCTGGAGACTCTTTGTATGGAAAAAAAGGCTCTGTTTTCCTCCATTTAATTCTTATCCTTCAGCTGGGTGTTAAGAGGGAACCACTCCTGCAAACTATAGCAGCTCTGGTCCTTTGAAGTGTCCCCAGCCTAGGGATAATGTCCACATGTGTCTTGTTCATACAGTATCATAAACTGTGGCTAGGTTTGAGTCATAACTTCTGCAAAAGAGTTACTGACTCTTCCTCATGCCATCTTATTTATTATTCAGGTCCATGTTATCTAGTTTTAACCGGTTCCTTCAGAAAAGAAGTCACTTCCTGATTTTTCAGTTCACTGGATTTACCTTGAACTCATTTCTAAAAACTGATATAACTTACCATCTTCCATGCTATGTCCAAATCACTTTATGTGTGACAGGGTAAGTACAATAATTAGTAGCTTGGTAGTTTGATGTTTTCCTCTAGAAATCTTGACTGAATGCTTTCTGTTGTGCTACTTATTACAGTCTTTTATGCTGCTCTTAAAAGTAATCTGTCAGCAGGTGTTTAGTATATATGGTGTCTGGTTGGCTTATTTATTTTGACTTCTTTTAATGAACAAACATAATATCTCTTAAGGAACTAAAATCAAAACAGTCCTTACTTTTTCTTTCTGTCAAGAAACCTAGAAGATGTTTGCAGCTAAGGTGAGTTTTTGAGGTGAGGGGTGGGAAAACTTGATTTCCTGTATTTTGCATTAGAGCTGGTAGCAGGTGCCATTCTAGGCTGGTCTTTGGATTAAGTCTTGTGCCCCAAATTCAGTCTGGGCGTTTGTTTGAAGGTAACCATAAACATGAAATTGATCTTCACTACCCTGACTTCTGGGGCTCTTGCCATAGGTTATTGGGTGTGCCTGGTACAGCATCAGTACATCCTGTGTTTCATTTCTGAACTTGTGTCCCTCCTCTGCGTTGCCTGGTCTCAAGTTACTGGGACACCAAGTTAACATCTTTAAGTACACTTGGCAAAGGAATGTACTCCTTGGTTAGAAAACTTAACTCTCCAACTTTTGCAGCAAAAAGAGGGATATAAACTTTGCACACCTGAGCAAGAAGTGTCAGGCAAACCTCCCACTGGCAAAGGAAAAGACCTGGGAAGCTCTCATGTATCTTTTGCAATATTTCTAGCGCATAATTAAATGCTGCTTTGTTGTCCAGTCAGAGAACTTGTTTATGAAACCTGATACTGCCCTGTGAAACTCTACGCTTTGCTTCTTAATACTACAGCCTGAGTGATGCTCAATGAGGTGGACAGGGTGCTTTGTGTATCAGCTGTTTCAGGCATCGTGAAGTCTAAATACAGCACTTCCTTAGCTGGCACTTGAAAGCTTCACTTGCTCCCGGGGAGGGGGAAGAAATGTCAGTGTCACGGCTCAATCCTGTAGCAGATGCATCCTTCAAAAAAATAAATAAAACAGCTGAGTCATTCATTCCTTCTTTTTCTTCCATGCTGCCAGCCAATCCCAATACACTTATATTTCACACAGGAGGGAGAAGGCAGACAATACTGTCTTTTATTATTCATACCCTGCAGCTCACTATCTTCTTCACAAAATAAGGGTGGCGTCTGTCTGTCTCCACTTCATGGGAAAGATTAACAACAATTAAGGTCAGCAATTAAGGTTGTGAAAACCTTTGAATAACTGCAACATCTGTTCTTATACTAGAATAAATAAAATAAAGCTGGAGCTCTAATTGCCAACAGAGTACTTGCTCATATCTGTTTTGTAATAATGGGCTTGTGAAATTCATATTGTTAACTGGTCCCTTGCCGACCAATATCACTGACCAACCATTGGTGCAAACTTGCATGGTTTAGCTGAGAGCCATGTGCTGGAAGTGAGGGTGCAGGATGAGAAGTGGGAATAGTGTATAAAATGTGGGACACTGTGAACTTTGCCCTGGCAGGGTGGCCGAGTGATTCCTGAGATGGCTGTGGGATGTTATCAGCCTCTCACATTGGACATAGCACTTGATCCCCTGAACTTCCCCGTCCATTTCAATGTCAAATAAAACTGTTTTTCCTAAACTGCTTTTGACTCTGGTTTTAATCTTGCTTTGAGACAGAATAGGGTTGTTAAGGGGAAATGTACTATTTCTCAACTGACTGTTGTTTTTTCCATAAGCTTAAATTTGATGGCAAGAGAGCACCTGAGTGTTCTGAGATGGACATTTCTAGAAGTAGTTATTTTCAGTGTAGCATCAATGCCTGACTTAGATCAGGAAAAAAATTGACAAATTAAAGAAAGAGAATGTCCTGAACTTCAGTTAAGCATTTGTTCAGATAAAGCCATTTTGGTATAAAACAATGTTCCTTGAATGTTCAACAAATGGAATAGAACATTCCAGTTCAAAGGTACCTGCAATTATCATCCAGTCCAACTGTGTGACCACTTCAGGGCTGACCAAAAGTCAAAGCATGTTGCTAAGGGCATTGTCCAAGTGCCTCTTAAACACTGACAGACTTGGGGTATTGACCACCACTCTAGAAAGCCTGTTCCAGTGTTTGACCAGCCTCTCGGTAAAGGAATTGTTTCTGTATATCTAGTCTGAACCTCCTCTGACTCAGCTGTGAACCATTCTCATACATCCTGTCGCTGGATACGAGGGAGAAGGTTTCCAGTAACGAATGGCACGTTTACTTAATTTTGTCTGACTCTACGGGGTGATTTCTTAACTTGTCTGCAGAGCAAATGCTCAACAGTGTTGTACTTTCCATCCAGAGAATGAAAACTTCAGTGCTGCTCAAGTGCTGGGAGCTGGAGCCTAGTCCTTGGCACATGTGGCCTTCGCAGAGGGAACTGTTTGTGTTCTGACTTGCTGCAAAACTGCACTTTCCAGTTGTCTTTTTTGGTGTTTTTAAAAGTGGATGTCATGAGACATTTAAACCTTAAAAGGCTTAACCTGCTAGACAGAGATCTGTCTTAAGACTTAGGGATCTATCCTCAAAGTCTGGTAGAAAACCAGCTATGTCTTTCTGTCCCTCAGACCATGGGAAAAATTCAGGTGTATTGTTTCCTGGTGTGCTCAGTATTTCTCCCTCTCCATCTGTTGGTAGTAATTTTCTGTAATCCTGCATTTCTTTACTCTAGCTGCAAGACCTTTTCTGACCAGTGCTGCTACTTGCTGTCATGGGAAAAATTATATCCGTGTTATTCCTGCTGCATGTTTCACTGTTCTGCATAGTCCCACTGAGACAGACTGCATTATGCAATGTGTTGTTACATTTCTGCAGGAGCAGAAACATGCCAGTAGCTTAGGAAACAACACTAGGAAGTTCTACAACTGGGTGCTTCTCTGGGAACAATGGCTATCGTTTCCTGCCATGGAGAGAAGAGCAGTTCTATATGGACCAGCCTTTTTAAATCTGGCTCTTGAGAAGCATCCAGCTTCAGTGAACTTCTGCTTCTGTCTTGTGTTTTAGAGAGAAGCTTTTGGTTTTGTATAATGAAGAGGTTGTCATTTAGTTAAATGATACAGTCCTCATGAAAATTGTGCTGCTTATTTTAGGCTATTGACTTATATGAGTTACCGGACTGGAAAAGATGCGTAGGCAAAGATGTTGCAGGAAACAAATCTGATAGTTTCCAAGCCATAGTGTAATTTATCTAAGACCATAAAGAGGAGAGAGTATTTGGTGGCAAATTCTGTGGTACTGCTGTCTGTTTGAAGGAGATGGGGAATATTACAAGCTAGTGATTGCTGAGATCTGTAAGCATCAGAGCCTTAGGTGAAGGGAATATTCACCCTCTTCTAATGACAGAAAGTAGCATGAAAGCCTGTGGGAGGTATTTATGGGAAGCAGGCAGTTGTGTGAAGCCATCTCTTTGTGCAGAGCTGGGTTTTAATAAAAAAGAACGGTTAATTAGTGAGGCTGAAATGAAAATCAAGACTTTTCTGATGCATCTGTCAAATTGATTGTATTAATTATGAGTGAATGCTTTCACAGATCAAAATACAAAGCTAAAAAACCTTTTTGAATTGTTATTTCTTCAATTAACAGCAGCAGTTAGAAATTTCAAATTTCTGATATTCACAGAGGCTTTTGCAAGATAGCTAGTCTGCTTTTTTGGTAAATCTTTTGTTTTCTTACACTTTTCTTATTTTGGGAGAGGGAGAACTTTTTGGAGGAGCAAAGTGTGAACAAAATCTCTGCCTCAAACTGCAAAGGAAGTTCAGGGAACAAAACTGAGATTTTTTTTTTTTTGTTTTGTTTTGTTTGAGGTGGACTGAGTTCTGCCTTGTTAGCTGAAAGAGCTTTCTTTTGCATTCTGTGCTGCAGCTAAAAAATCTCTTCATCTGTTTACAGAGTTTACATACATGTGTAAGAGTACATGTATAATATATATATATATGTATACACACACTGAGTGAAATCAAACTCTGAAAGTTGCTAGGAGAAACTGAAACTTTGTCAGGATTGACTCCTGCAGTACAGAGACGAAAAGTCTGGGAATACTGCAGGGCTAGTCTGGCGTAATTTTCAGTCTTCTCCGGAGGTACCGAGAGTTTAAAGCTTACGTGCTGAACACTGGGGAGGGATTCCTCTGGCTGCTTTTGTGCCTCTAGATTGTGGATGGCTACATCTGAGCCAGTTTGCTAAATTCCCTTTGTAGTCAGTGGAAAGAACCAGGTGCTCCAGTGGTGTTCTTCATTGAATTGTGTAGGTTGTAAGTGGCCTCTTGAGCTCATCCCATCCAAATCTCAGCTTTCTCTGACATCTTTTAGATAGCTGCCATGTAATGAGATGGACTGTACATAAGGAGAGCAAATTTCTCCTCACTGACTGATGTGGTAATGCAGGGGTGTACATTTCTCCTGTACACATACCACCATGGGTATGTGACTTTCTTCATATCCTATATTAGTGTTGTGGTCAATTCTGTGTGTAGCCTGGATGTTGATTTGCTTCTGTGGGCAGTGTACTGCAGGCCTGTAAAATGACGTTGTGTGTGGGGACACTTAGGTACTGTCTTCTCCATCCTTTCTACTGCTGCCAGTACCAGTTGGACAACTTTGGAGGTGGGAGAATGCAGATGGGACCTGCGTGTGGGTTCCAGGCTTGGAGTACAGGTGTTTTGTGGGTTAAAGTACATTGGTACATAGGGAAGGCACTTTGGCTACATCTGGAGCCTACACCCTTTGAGAACAAATGTTCCCCTTCATCAGCTCTGTAGTCTGAAGGTTAACTAGGCATGTTCCTTGTTTAATGTGTATCTAGTTAACCTTCAGTGATGGTGATATTCAGCATTTCATACCTCTGTTAAATAGTCTAATAAGGCCTGAAACAACAGATTTCCTTTATGGCATCCTGAAAGTACAGGAAAATAGCTCTTACTGTAGGTGGTTTGGCAAAATACTCTAGTCAAGTATTTGGCCTGCTACCCAGCCTTCGATATATAATCTTTCGGTGCTGCCAAAATACCATTCTAATTAAGTTGACATAGTCTATGAAGCCTGGGTGGTATTATTTCAGTTTTCTTTACTGTGCTTTCCAACACTGCATTTTGAAAGGGTTGGTGGAAGCTGACACTTAAAACCTCACCAGAGTCTTCATTAAGCTGAGATTTTGGTGACCTTGTGACCTTCAGTATCAAAGGAGGGAATAATTCTCTTTCTTCCTCTCTGCAGGTACCTGTTAATAGCAATAAAGAAATGTACACTAATGCACATAAAACATGTGATCACTTGGCCAGATTTCAGCTTTTCATTGAACATTAGCCCTTCTACAAAACATTAACCTATTCTGTAGGTTTATTTTCTATTTTGCTTACACTTATTTGAAAAAGCTATGCCCTGTTTGTCCCAGGGTGGTATTATATTTGCAAGTAGGTCAGCATACTCACTTTTGAGATGTCAGCTTGAAACTGTTTTTCAAGGCCTGAAAAGCAAAAGGGGTTAAGAAAGACTTTTGCGTGTCCACTATATTTTATTTATTTATTTATTTATAGAAATTCTTAGCCTGTAATCAAGAATAGAGCACTAGTAACATTTTAGTTGTTTTCTGAAAGTCTACACTGATTGCCTGCTGCTAACTATAAGCCACCCGTGGATTTGAAGCTTGTGTGTTGCATAATACCAGCAAATGCATCTGAGATTACAAAATGGTCTCTTTGCTCTAAGAAGAGATTGTTGTGATTTGTTAGTGAGGCAGCATTAAAGCACACATGAGGTATCTATGACATCAGTATCTTAAAACCGCAAGCAGTTTTTTGCAGTTGAGGGTGCTCTGGCACTGCTGGTGCTTCACTGCATGGGAGTGAATAAGTGCAGACTGCAAACTGGGTATAGCTTTTATGTTCCAGTTAATCAATCAAGAGTGTATGTATTAATTTAAGTTTCTTTGCATTATCTTTTGCACTTCTTTATCATAGCCCTCTTGAATAGACAGGATTTTCTGTTCATCCCAAGAGCAACACAGTATTTGTTGGAGCTGCCTGCTTGCACTCTTTGCAATTAGAAGCAGAGTTCATGGTCATCTGCTTGCTTGGGGTTGATGTAGTCCAGGGCTCTCCTGGCTTTACTGAGTTATCACTTATAAGATACACAATGGTTACTCTTACACTGCTGTGCATGAGATATAAAATGGGTTTGCTTTTTCATTTTACTCTGTGCTATTGTTACTTACTGTGGTGTCTCTATAGTAATTGTTTCAACAGTTGAATTCTTTAGAATAAACCATGTTTGGGAATATGTCACCCCGAAATTCTTTGGAGGGTGAATTAACGTACTGTTGATATTGGGGAATCCATCTCTGTTCACAGCATGTAATGTTTTTCTAACCATACAAATGAGATATGCTGAGAATAACCTGCACACTTAAGTGTACCTCTAATAGTATCTCAAAAAGATACTATCTTAGTGAGTAGCCTGGTGTTTGAATTGAAATGTCTAAACTTGCCTTCCAGCTTCAACTGTTTATATGGTACTAGACAATGTAAATAAACTAGTGCTTATTCATGAACATAAATTATAGATAACTGTAAAACCTTCTGTCAATTGATTTGCTTTAAAAACATAAACCTTGATGTCTAAACAAAAGCTTTTGAAAATCCTAGTCAATAACTCTTAAAAAAAATCTTTTACTGGGAGAACAGCAAGTGACACATGTATGCTTAACTGTGTTAACTATCAGTATTAAACCTTGTAAATCATCAAAGTGAAAAACCTAATGTCTAATGTCCTTGCTCCACTATGACGAAGTTTTAGGTCCAGGAAAAGTATTTTAACTTACCTGAAGACTCTGGAGAGCAGGAGAGACATAAGGAGGGATGTGAATGGTATTGACAGATCTCTGTCTGTAGCTTTCTGTGCATTTTGGTTTTGAAGTGTCTTATGGTCAGCCTTCTGTAGCCAGTATGGTGTTACAAAAACTAGCAGGTTCATTGAGAAGCTTTGCTGAGCCCCCTGCATAAAGCATCCAAGTAAAGAAAAATAGGCTTGAGTAGCTGTAATGATTGATGAATGGATCATTTGGATGAAACAGATTTAAAATGCTTGAAAAACTGATCAGTAGGTAATGTGATAGGAGATTGCCTTTTGTTCTGTTTCTTTTTTTTTTGTATATCTGTCTTTTGCATCAGCCAGTAGGGGAGGAAAGGCTTTTGCATACTCTGGAAGATTCTCCTCCAAAATAAAGGAGTGTTGTAGAGAAATGAGGGAACAGAAGCTGAAAACAGGGCATACTTGCTACAGATTGCTCTTCTATGAATTTAAAAGTCCCTCTATCAAACCTTGGTATATATGTTTCAACTATTTTCTCTCCTAAATTTTGTCAGGCTGAACTTGCTCTAATTGTATGGGAGTTGGGTAGAAAAATGTCTTGTGTGTAGTTTAGTCTCTGGGCTGGGGGGGTCTAGAGCCATTGGCTTCCAAGTTCGACCCCAGAGCACCATTCCACATCATTCACACCAGTTGCAGTTTGAAAGCATTAGGGCTCATTAGTGTGTTGAATGCAAAAAGCAGTGTTTTGGTACGTGTACAACAAAAGCAGACTTCAGTTGAGTTGGTACCACAAGGTGAAAGTAAATGGCTTTGAGAAAAATGCAACTTTATATTTTATTTGGAGATTTCTCCAGATGTTTCACTTCTGTGAGATGCCTGGAAAGAAGTAATTCTCATAGACGTGCAGTAGGAAAGACTTGCCAGCTCCTAAAGGCAGTAAAAAAAGAAAATGAAAGTTCACGTTTCCTTGGCCAATGCAGTAGTTTGCTGCCACTGGAAGGAGGTGATCCTGTTCCTTTCCCCTCTTCCTTATGGTCTCCTGCCACTCACATTGTGCCAACTGAACTGCCTGTCAGATCTAAGTTTATTACACTTGTTTCCTTAGCAGAACACTAACCCAGCAAAATAAATGCGTTAATTAAAACAAGCTGATCTCATTAAGGACCATACATGACACAAAAGGGGGAGAAGGAGGGAGTACCATGAAGTTGCTGGGAGGAAGTGGAGAAAGAAAGCAGAGCAGGGGCTGATGAAGAGAGTGGGACATCTGTCCTGTTCTTGGCAGTAAAAAGCTTTTAAATCATCTTGCCTGTTGTATAACTTCACTCTAAGTCTTCAGGTTGGAAAATAATTATATTTATATTATTATAATTATTTATAATATTTATAATATTTATAATAATTATAATTATTATTATATTTATATTATTATAATATTATAATAATTATATTATATAATTTTGCTTCCCAAAATTATAAATTTGGATTCTGTTTTTCGAGAAATGTGACTAAATTGAAGTGTGGGGGGGCAAGGCAATGATAACACAGAGAATAGAGATAGTATTTTTTTTTGTTCTATGGAGGCAAAGAATGTGGTGAGGAACTGTACATACAAAATTAGGGACCGTTAGTCATTGCATTCTCTGAAGTTCACCTTGGGCCGCTTCCCTATGTATCTCCTGTCCCAGTCATGCATCTGTGGAGCTGCCCTACCTCTGCATATGGCTTGCTGATGGGGTTGTCTCCTGTATACTGCATAGTTTTTTATTTCAGTTGCTGTCTAATTAACATTTTGTTTAGACTTGGGTACAGTCTCTGTTTAGTTGCCAAGGTTCCTGCTTCAAAGATATGGATTTAGCTGTTAAAAGGCAGAAGAAGATTTTCAGTGATTAAGGAAGAGAGTGAAACTGCAGTTTTGGAAACATTCCTAAAGTTCATTATAGGTTTAGGGTTTTTTTGTTGTTGGTTTTTTTTTTGGTTTGGTTGTTTTGTTTTGTTTGGTTTGGTTTTTTTTAGTTTCTTTGTTGTTGTTGTTGTTTTGTTTTTTATTTATTTGTTTGTTTTTAACTGGAATACTTTCTTCAGACATAAGGGGGAAAATCCTTACATAGACAGGCTAAGTCCTATTTCTCTATTTTTCTCCCAGAACTTTATCTTTGCTGTCAGTGAACCTGCTCTGTCAGGAGGTGAACATGAATTCACAGGCTATAAGTCTTGAGCCTTTTCAAAATTTTAAGCAGATTCAGGAAACAAAAAATGCTGAACTGCATATATTTTATTTAATTTTATTTGGCAAGACTGGAAGTGGGATGGCATCAGCTCCTCTGTGCTTCTTCTGAAGTATATGTCTGTTTTGGCTTTCAAAAGCCTGAATTGCTGTTGCCAAGATTCTTCACTTTCTGGCAAAATTACAATGGCAAGTGGCTTCCTTTACAAGGTGCAATATTTAGACTAACAGCTTTGCAATTAAGAATGGCAAAAGAGAATTATATTCCCTTTTTTTATAAGACCAGATTTTTTAGTATGGATTCGTGGGAGTGTTTGGACATAACTGAAGTGCTTTTGATTGATGATTTATATTTTGAACAATGCTTTTCATTTTAGTGTGCAACACTCACTTGAAATTTTAACTAGAACAATGCTTTGTTTTCAAAGATGTTCAAAGTATTTCTCTAGTTAGGCAGTTCCTCTGTATCATAGACTTGCAAATGCCTTTTGGGTATGTACGTGTAACAAAACGTGTTTGCAGATACCAACTTGTGCAAGGGAAGTGGGAAGAAATTGGGAAAGCTACAAGTATTCTTAAATATTACCTGCTGCTAATCTCAGTAGGCCATCAGGGTGTTGAGGATTGTGTCATTGAATCTTTTATGGATGGAGAGTGATGCCTTTCTGGAGTGTTCGGGGAAGTGTTCTGGAGGAAAAAAAAACTTGTTTGAAGGGAAATTGACCAAATATTATTTTCCAGCATGGAAAACCTGGAGACTTGGGGTGTGAGGAGAGACATTTAGAGCTGGGGAGAGAAGCAAGCATATGTTTGGACTGAGTAAATTGGGGAAAGTGGTCAAAAAAATGTTTGAGATGATGAATCCAGTCCTCTGAGTGCCTAGCAAAGCAATGCTGTGTTGTTCTGTGCACAGAAGGCTGCCAGTATGGTTTGAAGTCAGAGTCTTTTGGTTTTATGTTTGACAGCCTGCACTAATGAACCTTTGAGTCCTGCTGACCAAGTTATCACCTTGGGAGTGGAGGTCATCCTCAGTCTTGTAAACTGACACAGTCTCCACCTGAAACCATCACCAAAAGAAGGCAACATGCTTTAGGAATCCTTATACATACTGATTACTAAAGCTACAATGAAATCTGATGGCAAACTTGTGTGCTGCCAAGGGTGTTCTAGGATCTAATCTCCTTAGTCCAGTCAGCTAAGGAACCTGATGGCACTTTCTTTTCAGCCCACATAGTTGTCATTCAGCCTTCTTTCTTGTGAGAAGTTGTGTGGATCTTGAATGCAAAAGCACATCTGGGTCCCGCAGTTTCAGTGCAGCTGGGGACATTGCTAGCTGTCAGGTCTTTCAACTACAGAAAATTCACTGGCATGCCTCATGCTGCTTGTATCCAAATTTCTTTCCATTGTAGCTATGGCAATAGGAGTAGATTAGGAAGAAAGTTTCAGAGGATGGGTCCTCATGCCCTGTGTTGTAGAGGATTGCTGGATGTATCTATTTATTTGCTTCCTCTTGAAAACCTGCTTCAGTGATTCAGATATCCATATGTATGTATATGTCTGTAGAAAAAAACCAGAACACTTCCTAGGTGCTGTGAAGTAGTGGGTAGTCTGGAGCCACGTGAGTGGCCAGTTGAGGTCTTGGAGATTGCTCCTTCTATGGACCAGCCAGATAGGGTCTTTTTTCCCTGAATCTTTAAGATGTTATATTATAAGTCAAGTAGACTTAGACACTCCTGAAGGTAACTTAGGGGAGAATATTGTATGAACTCAGTTGTTTTAAGACTTTATTCTAGTTTCTTAAAGAAAATCCAGGTTTGGTCTGCTAAGCATCATGCTGTAGTGTGGGGAGAAATGGAACGGTGATATTTAGTTACGTTAAACCTGAGCTCTTAGAGAAAGGTCTTCAGATAGGTCAAAATTTAAGGCTATGTTGAAGCTTTTTTCCCTTCCCTGTTTCATCATAGTTCAGTTACAGAAAGCAGAACATTACAGAAGAAAAATAATGAAATATTTAAAAGAGTATAGTATTCAATGTATTTGTTAAGTTACCTCTCATAAAAGAGCATAAATCCAGTTTTCAAGAACTCTGGAGCTTGTCTTGCAACTCTGCCAGGTTAAAATATTTTTTTTGTCCTTCCTCCTGTTCCCAAATAATATGCAAGCGATTGCATTTTAAAAATTATTTTTCTCTTGAATTTAAAGACTTTGACAGATGGCACATGTAGAACCTGGAAAACTTCCTGAATTGGCAGAGTGACCATACCCCTGCCATTTTCCTACTGCAGTATCTGTAGGTGCGTAGGCTGTGTCTGCTTCCAGAGTGCTGGGTGAGATACCGTTTTCTCTGCTGGGAATGTGCAGAGAGCAAGTGATAAATCAAAAAAACACACCTGGCTTAATTTTCAGTTAATAAATAACATAATCTACTGGTTAGGTGGGTAATTTGATTGTGACTTAAACAACTCATTCATAGCAGCGACAGCCTCCAGGATGCATACCTCCAGTGTTTTCCATGAGGGATGAATACCAATCTTTGTTTAGATTATGCGAGTTGGTTTAACACTTTTGAGAGACTGAGACATCAAAGCTATGCCTCACAATAGTCTATTCTTTAATCTAGAGAATGTCATACCAAAAATTAGTCTTATGACCTTTGAAACTTCGTTTATCATGACTCCTTCTTTCAGGGACTCTGTCCAAGGCAGAACTCTCAGGCCAATAACAGCACATGAAATTGCTTGGTTATGAATTCGCACAGGCTGTCTCACTCGATGTTGCATGACAGTTGTTCCCACCACTGAATGTAGTGAGTTTTGTAACAGTGATTGACTACATAGCTTGTTTTCTATTTACAATTCTTTGGAATTTCCCTCCCCCATCTAAGGCATTTTAGGAAAAGGGCAGTAACTTGGCACTTCAATACCTCTTTGCGATTTGTGCTGTTTAGCTTGTGTGGAAAGAATACGTACATCTCTACGCAGCTACAATCTCTGAAGAGAAGTGCTAAAAATTATGTTTAAGGCAACAGCAAAGGAAAAGTTGATTTATTTTTTCTTTCTAAGTCCTAATGTTTATCTGTGGAACACAGGAAATCAGTATACAGTTCTGTCCCTATAGAATTTATTAGTTGTTGATGTGGTACAACAGGGCCTTAGATCTTGAAGGTGAGCGAAGGCTTTTTGTATTCCTAGGGTAAGACTAGTTTGATAAACTGCTTTTAGACAGACAAAAGAGTTGTGATCTTAAATCAGTGTTAATGTGTGACTGACCAGGAATGATATCATCTAGAGATTGCTCTCCTCTGTTTCTGCAGTGTTAACAAATGAATACTCAAGAATGTAGCAGTAAAGCAAATGGTTCTTGATGAATTATGCAGTCTTGACTCCAACTATTGTTTGAGGTAATTTATGATCTTCCATTGGCAAAATGGGGCTGTGGCATAAACTGCAGCACACCCTAGAGTAGACAAATTGGTCTGGTATTGTTTAGAAACATATTTAATCTATCTTGCTATAAAAGAATTGGAGCTTTTTGCTGAAACATCAAAAGACAGTATTTTGATATTCAGTCCTAAATAACCTACCATTAAAGTTGCAGCAGTTGTGCCTTTTCCTGTTTTCTAAATATTGAAGTGATAATAAACATAAAACCGTTGCAGTATAAAGCTGATTTTTTTTCCCTTATCCCTTTACATAAACTTTTTTTAGTCATGATGTGTTTAGAGGTTAATGATACAGTTCTCCTTGTTCTTGATGCATTTGACCAACTTCAGAACAGCTATTCCAGTGGCTTGCCTAATTTCACTGTACATGTGCTTACAGAAAACCGTACTTCCCAAAATGAAAAGGTTTTTTAAGAGCTTTTCTTAAATTGATGTTTAATTCTCCTGGAACAAACTGGGTGATTAGAGTGAAATCTGCAGATCAGTCTTAAAAACTTACTGCAAACTTTTAAGTGTGGAGAAATAGTTATGTGGCTGTAGACCACTGTTCATATTTTTGAAGACTAGCAATAGTACAAGTTGGATATTGTGCCTACAGAGTTAGATGTTTGAGCTGGCTTCCCTCTGCTTCATCCCCCACTGTGAATGCTGTAAGATTTTGCATTTAAACTTTCTTCTTCCACAGCATTTACTTACCTAGAATAAACAACTTGATTTATGCAAATTGGGTTGAATAGATTTTCAGACTTGCTGTTGCCAAAAGCAGTTTCCTCCCGAGGTAATTGGCTGTATGAACTGATCACGGAAAACTGCAGAAGCCCAGTAACTACTTTCTGGAAAGGAGTTCCCAGGTGTTTGCCTGCCTTACTGATAGAAGAGGAGGCAACCATACCTCAGCCAAACTTACTCTGGAACTAGATAAAATAAAGCTTCCTTGATGAGTGCATGGTTTATGTAGACCATAGGCTGCAACTCCTCTGGAAACAGTTTTTCCAAGATGTCTTTTACTCTTGTCTCTTAAAACTGTCCCATAAATCTGGCTGGCAGCTTTGGTTTGGTGACAGTTCATGCTTAGCAGAGAGCAGGGGTAGCCTGTTTAAAACTTAAGCTTTTGTTTTGAATATATAATTAATAATAAGAGCGAACAAGACAGGAACTCACTTGTGGTAGAAGTTCTGACTCTGCTTTGCAGCCTGTTCGCTCTGCTCCAGTCACCCTTTTTTCATCTACTTGGAGATGACATCACTTGTCTTAGTCTGCAGGGATGTCTCCAGTTGAATGTCAGTGGTTGGAAGAAATGCTGGACCAGCAAACAGATCTTTATATATTTATTTATTTTTGTTTATTTTTCTTTCCTTTGTTATGAGACAGCAGTTGAAATAACTGTCTTGACATTGTCTTAATACTGCCTTCTCTTTTGTCATTCTTAGTTCTTTAGCCATATGTACCTCTAAATGTTTGCCAATTTCTTTTCAAGCTGTATCTGATCACAGAAGCTATGCTTAAAAGAAACACAACTCACCTTGAAAAGTTGTTGCTGATAATCACTCAGAAGAGCAAATGCAAGACTTGAATGAATTTGTATGGGGCACCCTATTTGATAGATTTTGTTAGAATAAAATCATGGGAGAAAAGGCAGGCAGGAAAGGGTAAATGTTGAAGTTGTGTAACTAGGCATTGAAGACTAATGCTACTTAAGGATCTTAAAGATCCTATGGGTCTTTTCCTACCTAAATGATTCTATGATAAGTGACTGTCATCTTAATTAACTCAGATTTCAGTGTTTTCTTTCCACAGTTGAAAAGATAACCTCAATTGGTGAGAGCCAATGTTTAAATGGTCGAGACAATGAAATAAAGGAGGAGCCACCAGGCCTGAGAACAGTTATGTTGGGATTTTAAATGAAATGCCAAATTGAATGTGTTTTCTAGGCTACAGACAGCAAATGTGCAGAATTGCTACTCCCAAGTTGATGCAAATCCTCATCACCTCATCTTGCTCTTCTCGGTTTTCCCCCTCCAACTATTTTCAATAATAAGTTGATGAAATGTCTTCAGTATGGTTTCTGACAGTTTGTTTGTACTCTGCAGGTCCTGGGAAGCAGTATATGTAATTTGAAGAAAATTTGAAGGAACAAATGGCTTTAGCTGGCTGCCCAGACTCCTTTTTACATCTTCCTTATCGGATAGTAAGTTGTGAAACTGCATGTTCCTGTCAGCTTGTAGCATCATATTGCTGTGTGTCGGTGATTGATTGTGCATTCAAAATTTTCATCAAACTGCTAATAGCTGTCTGGCAATTCTCTGGGTTTTGCTAACATTTGAGAATAGAACCTCTGTTACCATCCAGTATTCAAGATCTGCTGCTAAAAAAAATTGGGTCACTAATATATACTGATTAAGATTTTATATTTGTCTTCAAAAAAGCCATTTCATACTTGGGAGAAGTCAATTATTTAAAAAAAACCCGGCAAGCTACAAAATCAGTGAAATGCCTTGCACTGAAATGTATCAATGCTTGCTGAATGCTATATTTGTAGGAACAAAGGCAGAGATTTTTACAGTTGGTTAGATCCTATGCTTTTTGAATCATTGTGCTGTATCTAAGCAGCCAATATGGCATATTACAAAAAGTATGTTTTAATAAACCCTCAGCTAACTTCAAAGGTACCATGGAAAAATGCATGTAACCGTTCCTTTTTTTTTCCTGGGCAGTTTTAGTTGGCATAATTTTTTATGGAATGGCAAATTCTTTAGTTTGGATATGACCTTTTCTTTTTGCACTTTTTATCTCTTGTTTTCATAATGTGATTACCACCCTGAGGGTTCAGTTATGATTTTGGATCCTGTAGATACACAAATAATTAAACAGTGTCATATGACATTAAAACCTTTTCACTTTGTCGCAAGAGAAACATTACTAGTAGTGATTCCTACAGTCATGCTACTAATTTGGAAGAAAAACAAAAACCCAAACAGAAACAACAACAGAATTCCCCAAAAAGTATAGTATTTATGCATGCTTTGTAATGTGTCAACTTAAAATTTTTTTCCCCAACAGGAACCTTAAATGAGTTAAAAGTCCGATGTTAGTATATGCTGAGTTGTCAGCTGAATGTACCTTAATGCTTTTGCTGATAACAGGAAAAACATAACAGTTCCTTTATAACTGTTTTTGCAGCTATAAAAATAGAATGGACTTTGAGAAATTGGGTGTTCTGAAAATCTGTTACTATACTTGGATCTATGATTTTAAAAGAATATGTGAATAGATGTGCCTGGACTTCATAATTTTGATGCACTGTGAAATTATGCTTCCAATTCATTTAGAGCATCATCTGAGTCATGATGCAAAGCTGAGGGAGAGGAGAGCTATGTAAGAGAAACTTGACATTATATGCAGTCATTTTTGAGCTGCAAGTTCTTTAACTGAATGTCAGTCATACTTGTGAAAATAGTGTCTTTACTGGTTCATAGGAAGTAAGAATGTGAATTTTCACTGTTACTTCTTTTCTCTGACAAACCCTGTAGATAATCTGCTTTAGTCTAGGGCAGTCAGCAGACTAAACGTGTCAGAGTAACATGGGTGACTTAAGATGGTGGGAAAGTGACTCATTTAATTGTGGTCATAGCTGACTGTGTATTAACTACCCTAAGTGCTTATAACCAGTTTGAAGACTAGCTTTGGAAGCCCATTCACAACTACTCTGCCTTCTGTCAGAACTGAAGTTTGCATTAAAAAAACCCTGAACATCTGTTTTTCCACCCCTACTAAATCTGACTTAGGAGCTTTCATCAAGTTGTCTTTCAAATTTGGCTGCAGTGCCAGCATTTTGTTGGTAAAGGGCTGAAAGAAGGTTAAACTAAATATGCTCTAGATTAGAGTGTAAAGTATTCTATTTTTTCGGTACATTTTCAGACTTAATATGAATGAAAGTCTATGAAGGACATTGGTGCAGAGATCCCAAGGTTGGGACCTTAATGCTCTAACTTCAATATTAGAATTAATTGACACATCAGAGTTTGGGATTACATTCAAAACAAGAAAAATGAGAACCTGGATAAGTGAGCGTTCACTACAGAATAACCTTTGGGATGTCTTGTTGTCAGTCTACCTCTGCTCTTCATTTTTTTTTCTGGTTTTGGGGAGATGAGCAAAGTATAGAGCTCTGAAATTCTTACTGGGCTCTTTGTTTGCAACCTTTGCTGCTTTCAGAAGCTTTCAGGTCTTTTTTTTCTTTTTCTTTCTCAGGAGTTAGCACATAAACCAGGCACACTGAGTGCATTCTCCTAAAAACAATCTCTAGCTTTGTACTATCTTTCAGTGGCTTTCAGGAGCCCTTTCCAAATTCTTGAACTCTTCAATAAAAATCGGGCAGTGAGAATTGGCAGTGTTTGTCTTCTGTTCCTGGAAATTCAGAACATAGTCCCAGAATTTCTCAGAAAAAATGGGATGATTTACTGTGTTTCCGTTCTTTTGCAATCTGTAGTCACAACAGTATTTATGTACAGTGACTTGAACTCTTGGGGAATATTTAGTTCTTTAACCCTTTGCATTAATTGTACAAGTCTCAGTGACATAAATAACAAAAGGATGAGTTTTTTTCTCAATTTATGAGGATAAAATTCTAAGCTGCTCTTCATCTTCTACTTTCTGCCTTCTGTTTATTTTCTCATAACCAAGATGCAGGTATGACTTCAGTAATAATTAAGAGTTTGTTTTCAGTGAGCTGAATTCTTATTAGAGAAAGGACTTGTAACTCGGCATAAAATGAACTATAGGTGTTTGGTCACAAAATAGGGAGAAAATGGGAATTGCTTTCTCATACGTGTACAGAGCTGTGGATTTTGGGATTGCTAGTAACCCTCTTGATCAGATAAGAGAGCAGAATATTGCACATCATACTTGAGAAGCTTTGTGCACTTCACAAGCAGGGAATTAAATACCTAGGAGAACTAATCAGAGACTAGCTACTGTAATGAAAGCCTCTTTTAATGATGTCAAATTTGTGGATGTGAAGGTGATGTGCTGCCCGTACTACAACTGCAATAGTGACATTCCTTTGCCTTCACCTGGAGGAACGGCTAGGCACAGCTAGGTTTTCCAGGTTTTAGTATGGCAGCTTGGACCCTTGTTTTCAATATAATGATACAGTAAGTTAGGTGACACCTTTGGAGGTTGTCTGATCCAAGTCCATAGCGTATTGAGGTTATACTTATTTTCCTAGAGTGCTTCATCTTGGTGAGTGTGGTTTTTTTGGGAAACTTGTTTTTTTCATTTTCAGGGGTGGTTTACTTTGACTGGGCAATTAAAGAATAGAGGGTTTCTGTTTTAGTGAAATGGGGAAACAACCCTTTTTGATTTGATTAAATCTCTAATTTAATTAGATAATTACCTTGATGGATGCCATAATCTTCATCTTTGTGACATCAAGGTGCCTTCTGTGTGACTCAGTCTTATCTCTGCCACTGTGGAATTGAACTGTCTGTTATTTAGTGTAATATAAGTATACATGCTGCTGTCCATGTTTGCGTACATAAAATGTCTTGTCCTAAGAAAACTTCCATGAAAAAAAGTTGATTGCAGAATTTGTCTCCAAGTAGACTTGGGAAGAGCTGTCAAGACCTATGTTTTGGCCCTCATTGTTTGCCTTACGCTATTTGAAAATCTTCTTTTTCTTGATTATTGACAAATTGTTTATTGAGTCTATGGAGATCTTTTTTACCAATTGTAGTAAGAAAGACATCAGGCCAAAGTGGCTCTGGTCACTCCCCTCCTCAGCTGGGCAGGGGAGATAAAATATAATGAAAGGCTTATGAGATGACATAAGGGCAGGGAGAGATAACTTGCCAGTTACCGTCATGGGCAGAACAGACTTGACTGGGGGAAATTAATTGAATTTATTACCAATCAAGTCAGAGTAGGGTAATGAGAAATAAAGCCAAGTCTTAAAAACACCTTCCCCCCCCACTTCCTTCTTCTCAGGCTCAACTTCACTCCCAATTTTCTCTCCTTCCTCTCCTCCAGCAACGCAGAGGGATGGGGAATGGAAACTGCAGTCCATTATACATTGACTCTGCTGCTCTTTCCTCCTTGAGGGGAGGACTCCTCCCACTCTTCCCTTGGTCCAGTATAGGGTCCCTCCCATGGGAGACAGACCTCCGTGAACTCCAATGTGGGTCCTTCCCACTCCAGCATGGGTCCCTTCCATGGGGTGCAGTCCTTCAGGAACAGGCTGCTGTGACCTGTGGGGTCACAAGTCCTGCCAGAAAATCTGCTCTAGTGTGAGCTTCTCTCCCC
This sequence comes from Manacus vitellinus, assembly GCF_001715985.3. Lineage (NCBI taxonomy): Eukaryota > Metazoa > Chordata > Aves > Passeriformes > Pipridae > Manacus > Manacus vitellinus. The sequence continues at coordinate 11,566,204 of NW_021939256.1, forward strand.
ATGGGTCCACAGGTCCTGCCAAGACCCTGTTCCAGCACAGGCTTCACATGGGGTCACAGCCTCCTTTGTGCATCCATAGGTTCCAGCATAGGGTCCCCTGCACCACAGGCTGCAGGGGATCTCAGCTCCAGTTCCTGGAATGCCTCCTCCTACTCCTTTGTCACTGACCCTGGTTTCTTCAGGGCTGTTTCTCTCATATATTCCCACTCCTCACTCCATTGTTTTGGTTTAGGAATGGTACTCCCTAATTTAGTTCTCCAAAGGAGACTCTTCAAACCACACTACCCTCCCACTCCCAATGAAGGTGGCCAGAGAGGAGAACTGGAGGCACAAAAGGCAAAAATTACAGGTTGAGATAGTAACAATTTACTGGAAACAGCAGTGAGATAAGAAAATTAACAGTAACGGCAACAATTTTAACAATAAAAGTGTATGAAAGAGAGAATGATTCACATGCAAAATGCTTGAGCCTTATGCCCCTTCTCCTGGGAAGAGTCCCTTTCCCCCACCCCCAGCAACTGACATGCGGTGAAATAGAGTAACTTCCAGGTCCTAGCCCTGTCTCCTCCCTCCTACTGCAGAAAATTAACCCTGCCCTGGCTGGAACCCAGGCACAACTGAATGGATTTTTCCCCCTCTTAAATCCGGTATCAATCATCCAGTGAAGGACTCCCTGCCCCCAGGGAGGTACTGCCACTGTTGCTCATGGCCTTGGCCTTGGCCAGTGGTCGGTCTGGCTTACAGGTGGCTGACGCTGGCTCTGCCGGACATGGGGCAAGCTTCTGGCAGCTGCTTACAAAAGCCACCCCTGTAGCTCCCCCCCACTGCCACAGCCTTGTCTTGCAAATCCAATACATGATTTTCAAGATTCAAAATAAACAGTACCTTAATTTAGTCTTATTAGGCTTAAACGTACAAGTATTCTGCTTGCATAGAATTTGTCGCAGAGTTTGGTTTTTTCATGCTAAGAGGACAATATGGAAGGACCAGAGTGTGCAGGCAGTCTTTCAAAGTCCTTGGGCATAGCTGAGTGAAAAAACACCAGATGCATTATTGCATTGCATCATTCTTCTACATATTGCATAAAGAAAAGCTGAAATATTGCTACTGCCAATGCAGAAAGTCATCAGATTTGTGAAATATGGTGTCAGTCAACAGATCTTTTATTGACGATGCTCTTGTTTTAACAGTTTACATGTATATGGTGTAGAGGGTTGACGGACTGGAGCAGACAGAAAGTACAAAGCAGCGAGAACATTAGTGAATGTTTTTACAAGACATGTTGCCTCCAATATGAAGTTATGAAATCTGTCTCCCTGAGTACAGACTGCAAATGTTTTTTACAGATAGAGTTGATGCTGCTTGGTAGGTTTTTGTTGAAGATTAACTAAAGCTAGATTTCTAGCCTCTATTTTTCTTGGAAAGAAATCTGTTTAAAAACTTGTCCCAAAAACAGTTGTTTTCACTAACATTGGAATAAAATTGTGGTGCTTACCTCTTAAAGAGGCCATTGGAAGTGTACTTGCCACCACTAAGATGTATCATCAGATTATTTTATATGAAGCAAAATAATGTAAAAGAAGTTTGTATCTTACACTAAGCTTATATGCAATTGATTATGGTTTCCCTTCTTCCAAAAAATACACATCAATTATTTTTTTTTGCTGTACCAGTTTACCTTTCTACATTTCCAACTGAAAGCCTGTACTTAGCAGTTTGCACTTCTGCTTTTGTATTCCTATTTACACGGGATTTGGTTGGCAAAACATGAAGTCTTTTTATGAAGGTGAATGCAAGCAAGAAATTTCAAGTGGCTGGGTCCACATTTTTCAATTATATGAGCTTTTTCAAGCCACGAAAAAAAAAAGGGACTCAAAGCATTCTATTGGTCAATCATAGCATTTGTTACATGTGTTACTACTAACAGTGGTCAGGAAACAACGTAGGTGTTTCAAATCAAGTGAGAAATTTAAGTAAAGAAGTTTATTTTGCATCTTTCTGTTAATGGTTTCATGCTTGAACACTAGACAAGCTATCATTTAGTCTTGTAATGTCATGACATGCAAGCAGTCTCTTGATTTAGCTCTATTTTTCATACATCTTTAAATCTACAGTTTACTGCTTTAATACTTCAGAGAAAGTTGAGGGCGATCTTATGAATATATATATATATATATATGTATAAAAGTACCTGAAGGGAGGGTGCAAAGAGAATAGAGCCAGGCTCTTTTCAATGGTGACTAGAGGCAATGAACACAATCTGAAACACAGGAGATTCTCTCTGAACACTGGGCAAGACTCTTCCACTGTGAGGGTGACTGAGAACTCACAGGTTGCCCAGAGTGGGAGAATCTCAATCCAAAGCCATCCAGACATGGTCTCAGGCAACTGGCTGTAGTTGGCTCTGCTTGAGCAAGGAGTTGAACCAAGTGAATTCGAGATCTCTTCCAACACCAATCATTCGGTGATCCTATGAAAATCAAAAGCAATGTGTCTCTTTAGGTTCTGACTTGTATGCAACTTTTAAGATGTCATTTCCAAATTATAAAAACATCTATGTTGATAAAACCAGACCATTTTCTGGTGTTTTCTCACAGAACTTCATGAGAACATTCTGAAGCAATGGTAACAATCAGCTTAGCAGGCTATAGCACCAAATGAAATCCTGTATATTTTTTTTAATGGATGTGGTCTTTTCCAAATGAGTAAATATTTGACAAGCTATTTACCAACTGGTTATTTTGGAGAATTACAAGTGTTTTCATGTTAGTAACAGCTCTAACTTAAAAGAGAAGTTGATGTACCAGTCCTAAGACAGCTTCATACTTCAAATGTCTGTGTAAACATAACAGAGAAGAAACCTGAAATACAAGGGAATGGAAGCATTTTTTTAAAAAAATTGCCTTTGTTATAATCAACTGGAATTATGTTAGTGATAGTTTGGGGGGGTGTGGTTTTAATGAACCTTTCTTCTACAGATGTTCTGTGCTCTACATATGAGTAAATAATAATCAGTGGAGATGATTTTGTTTTTCAAAGAGGAAGATAAGATTGCTGTGCATTTGGAGCTGTCACTTTTCAAGAAAGTACTGTGACTTGGAAAATTCTTAGTGCTGTTTTCCATGCCTGTTGGCTCAGAAAGGCCTTTTCTATCCTTGGAATAGACCAATGATATAATATTGTCCTATATTTAAGTACTTCCAAGAAATGTATCTAGATACAGACCTTGCATAAAGTTATGTCAGTACATTTTCTTGCCTTACATAGTCTAAAGGGAATCTGTTTGATCAAAGGAAGGACAATATTTCATAAGCACTTATTTAATTCCTTTTTTTAAAGTTAAAAAAAAAGGGGGGGAGGGAACTCTTCCAAAGTACCACCCCACAGTCGAAATCCTGCGATTCTGCATGAAGCTGTTTGTATGATCAACTCTGAGAGGAGAATTTTTCGGCTTCTAAAAAGAAGCTGTGGGTACAGTTTCAAAACTTTATTGTTTACGTGATGTCTCATGGCAGGGATCATTTTGTTTGTTTCTGCAGCTGTAGACTTTCCATTCCTAATGCTGCAGCGAGTCCTGAACTGAAGCTGATTCAAAGAAGAATGGATAGCCTAAACTCACTGTGGCCTTGGTGCTGGATGGGCCACTTACCTTGTAAAGCTAGGGATGAATATATCAGGTCCACCTATTACTAGCTATGATTGAAAATGATCTTTACCTGCTACTTTTGCATCCTTTAAGAATTTTTCTTTCAGTTTCTAATGTGAAGGCAGTCTGAAACACTCTTTTTTAACAGTTCTCCGTAAGTTCCCATAGAACTCTGCTGCTTTTCAGGTGTATCTTTCATTCATATTGTTCAGATATGTTCCCTTCATGGAGATGTGGGATGGAGAGTACTACACAGAGCAAGGGCTTTGTTCTTGTGTGATTGACTTTGCTTTTTCAGGAGGGAATTTTACCGAATTGATCAACTTTCAGGAATCCTTCATGAAGAGAGGGCCAGATTATTGGTATTAATGGCCTTTTATGCTAGATAGTATTGATATTTTAATCTGAGGCATTAAGATACAGTGTTTTTCTTTCTGGTTTTGAAAGAACAACAAGCAATCAAAAGTAGAACACAAATGTCCAGCAGAGCTCTCAGGCTTTACTGCTATTTTAAGATAGCTCTGGTCTGCACACTGGTACAACCAGTGTGCATGCTTGAAATTCTAGCCTCTACAATGAAAAGACAAGCCCACGGGAACAGCCAGTGGTTTTGGAGCATGCTGGTCCTTTGCAAGCTGAATGTTAAACAATGACTTAAGACTCTACTACACACTGGCTGTAGCTCTTGATGTCTTACACACTGGCTCCATTTTTTGACATAACTTTGGCAAGTGGGGAACCTGGCAACCCTTCATGCTAGAGGCCTTAGCTCTAATAAAGCGCTTTAGTTATTAGCACAAGTAAATAGTTGTCCATTTGTGCTTCATTAATGCATATTAGTCATACAGTAAATACTGTCAGCTGGCAAGTTCCCCAGAATACTGAATACTTCTGCACAGTTCAGGAGGGGGTTTCTGACAAAGTGGTGTTGGCACCTTTCTTGAAGAAGTTCTTGAACCTATTAGTGTAGGAGAGTGACAGGCCATTATTTCAGCTCACGTGGATTTTGTAAAACTGATGCTTCAGTGGAGGCAAAGAAGTATTTTTGATGAATTTTATGCTGTTGTAGTCGGTCCTTCTCAAGTTTGCAGTTAACTTTTCTACAGTCTTCAGCTATATCTGAGGCAGATTGCTTTGAGCTGTGCAAAGTACAAATGAGGTGTCTACTTTTCTAATGAGAATGGATGTTCTGAAAATCCCACAGGATTGTCCAGTATTGTAAAATTTTAACTATATATTTGAAGAACCTAGAATGTGCAGCTTGATGAAGAAACCAAAAGGCAGCACAATGATCCATGATCTATGTGTTTTGAATTCTTGAGAGATAAGGCCTTTATTATAAATGGTATAAAATTGTGAGCTGAAATGTCAGGTGTGACTTGTTTATTGGAACAGCCAGTGTAGATTTACCAATTGCTTTTTTTTTATCTTCTGTGTTCCTGGCAGTGACTTCCAGGAGGACTTGCTCCATAATCTTGGCAGAAACCAGGCAAGGTTGACCAGCTTCTGGTTCTTCATATTGTCAACCTCACTTGTTTTGAAGAGGAATGTATTTTTTTGCCTCTGCACTCACCAGGATCATCCTCTGATCAGTGACTTACTCTTTTGAAGATATGAGAGAGTAGCCTCTCAGTGGTATTGGCTAGCTTCCTCAGCACCTTCTGACGCATTCTGTCTCGTCCTAGGGCCTTGGTTCAGTTAGCTTGTCTGATCCATAACTTTGCTGTGAGTAATGGTTCAGTCCTCCAGATGCTGACACTGTGCTCAAAAAACTGGGAGACCTGAAGAAAAACTGAGGCAAACTGACCTAGGAAAAACTGAGGCAAAGACATCATTGATCTTTTGTGTCCTTAGCTGCTGGGTCCCGTGCATAACTGAGGATGAACTAGACTAATATTAGCCATCCTTTTGTCCTTGCTTGCCTATATAAGCATTCCTTATTTTTTCTTGTCTTCATTTGCTTGCTCCAACTCTTCTTCATGGGCACTTATCTCCATATTCTTTCTGCATAACCTCTTCCTGCTTTGACCTTCTTTGCATTATGGCATTTGAGCTGACACAGAAGTTGCCTGTCCATTCAGCTTATCTTTCTGCCATTCCCTTGTGACTTTCTGCATGCCAAAATGGACTGGTTTTGAGGTTTGAGGAGGTTGTCCTTCAAGATCAGATTGTTGCCTTGGGTACCTTGGTCCTTCAGAGCAGTCTGCCATGGGAACCTTGGAAGCAGATCTTTAAACAAGCCAAAAATCTGCTTTCCCATAGTCCAGGACTGTTATTTTGCTAGTAATCTTGCTCCCTTTGCTCGGTCATTACCATCATCTCCTCTGCCATCAACCTCTTCCTCCCCAACTGGTTCTTCTTTGTCCACAAGTTGTCTTTGCTTGTTGGTCAAGCAGCAGAATGCTTCCCTGGCTGGCTCACTGATCACTTGTGATGTGACGTTATCTTGAACCCACTCCAGAAATCTTTGTAGTGTCCAGTGCTGGCTGCAGCTGGAACTGCACTGTTTGCTCGTGGGTGGGTCAGAAATGTGGTTTAGTTGTTTTTTCTCTCCCCATCCCATGTACCTGGCTGCAAAAATGGACTTGTTTGGCCTAGGCAAGACAGGTATTCTGAACTTTTCTTCTTAAAGATGATGGGTGCCTCTTTTGGATAGAAGTATTGATGTGGAAAATGAGGGACTTGCCAGTGTGACAGAACCAAAGGAGAGCCTAGGGGTGCTAGTAGTCCAGGTGTTTCCTGGCCCACTTCTGTCCTTTGTGGCTGCGCAGCCAAGCTGCTGGTACTCAGTCTCCTGTTGTGGCACTCTCCTGCCTTCCCTGATGTCTACTCTCTCTTACAAGGTTTGCATCCAAATGGACTACCTCCCATGCTGCCTTCTCTGACGACTCACTGCCAGCCATATCGCCCCAGGACTGTCCTTGGGGCAATGTGGGGAAGGTCCCCGTTGCTAAGTGGATTATGAGCTTCCACCCTCAGATCCGACTGATGATTCTATCCTTTGGTCACAAGTGCCCCTGGCTCAGAGTCATTTGGTGGGGTTGGGCACGAGGCACTAGGAGAGTCGTGACCATGTCTTTCCCTTTCCACTGTGAGCCCATTGTAGAAGAGATATCACCCATGTGCCTGGAGAGCAAAGAGACAATGGGGGTCAGGAAGGAAGGGCTGACACAAGCCTTCAAATACATGAACTGTTCTATTGATTGTAAAGAGTTCATGGCTAACCTGGAAAGACTAACACCTCCCTTTCTTAAAAGCCTGTGGGTTTTCTATCTCCTCCACCACTCTGGTAGAGACCTGACCCCTCAGGATTTCCTTGAATGGTTGTGTGCCAGCTGATGGAGGGTACTGCCTGAGGGAGCTTGGGAGAAGATATTCTGGCCCTTCTGGAAGGAAATAGCTGGCTTTTTCTGGAGGACATCTTGGCAAGGATGATGTCAGAAGACAGTTGATTGTATCTGGGGCTAGCCCACCTCCATGGGTTCTTTTTCCTAATCAGGCTCTGTGGTCTCTGGATCTCCCGCCACCTGGTTGAGTGAAGTCCTTCAGTTCTTCACAATCCTTCTGTGTGCTCTTACCCTGTTCCCTCTCTGCATATCTTCCTTCTTCCAGAGCCCTTCTCTTGGGCTCATTCTTCCTTGACTAGCAGGGAAGCAGGAAGCACTGCCATGACCTCTTGCCATGACCAGTTGAAAAGATTTCTGTAGAAGGTAACTCTAGGATTGTATGTAACATACACGTTACATACATAAATAAATATCCATTTATTAAAGTGACTTAAAACATGTTTTCCCACCCACACATGCACACTCAACTTACGTGATTTTTTTTTTTCCTTTTTGAATTCATGACAGACTCAAGAAATTTTTAAAACCAGATATTAGTGTCAATATTTGAGGGAGTCACCTTGAGTGTTTTGTAACTGGAAGCATTTGTAGAGCCTGTTCTCTAAGGTGAATTAAGACTTCAGAGGGACTGTTTCTCTACTTCTCACCATACAGAAGTATAAGGCAGTGTGTTTGCAAGTTTGATGGAAAAAATTCCTTCCTACATGTTTGCTGGTGAAATTTCTGCATGGAATATAATTTTTTTTTTTTTCCTGACAGGGGCAAAAGAGATAACTAAGCGTGCTAAAGATGTTCCTAAAAAGGCACCTCTTGCAATCTCATTTTTTTCTGGAGTCCTTTATGTCCTCAAAATTATGACAAGCTTATGGCTATTGAACATGAATTGCCTGGATGGTTTAGTCACAAACCATAACTGCTATGCTGGATGAGAGAAAGTTGGAAAAATAGTTTTCTGACAGTGTATCTTTTAAAATATGACTTGCCCTGAAGATTAAAATAAACCCAAACCCACAAGACCAGAAACTTCGTATTGGCTGTCCTACTAGCATCTTCTAGTATTGACACAATAACATATAGTATTAGGATGTAAGACTACACACATGCTGTCAGTATTGCAGTGTGCTAAGGAGCTCCCAGGTAATCTGCACAGTTAATTTTCTTGGCTAAATGAATGGTCTTCTGTTCATCTGTATCCAGAAGGTGGCTTGTTCCTCTCACCCACAGCTTGCTTCTGAAGCTTAATTCAAAGTTTTTCCTCTTTTCCTACTTTTTTTGATCTCTAGTTTGACTTTAATCTCAGCAGGAATCTTTTCTACTACCTTTATTTCATAGATCTGCATTTTTGGATTAGAAAGAATAGCTCAAAACTAGAGGAAGCAGTACAGTAAATACTGATTGTGCTGTAAAAGGTACCGCCCTGAATGCTGGAGTTAATCACCATCTCAGCTGAAGTGTGGTAGCTGCTCATGTGCAAGCTGCCAGCCCCTTGAAGTGCAAGGTAAACAAGTCACTTCCCCTCCCTAGACTTCAGCAGTGGTTTCATGGAAGAGAAAGAAAGGTGTTTGAAAGCCACTTCAATACCAATTGAACACAACTCATCCGATTGCATCTCACCTTTTCTCGGAGTGAACAGTAGAAATTCATTTGCAGAAATTTTCTCATGGTCTGGCGACCAGCTTTGCAATCTCTGTTCAAATCTCTCCTTGTTTGGAGACCCTGTACCTGGGCAGGTCTCATTTGAGGTGGTTTGCTTGTTTTGTTTCAAGTGCTGCCTTGGCAATGTTTGGCACATCAGACCTTCCTCCAGTAGCATGCTGGTAGTTATGAAACCTCTTTGATCTGTTGAGGCTTTCATGTAGCCTCAGAGGCTTTGTGAAGAACTAAAGCAGCTGCTGCTAACTATGTTGAAGCGCTGCAGTGTATGTTCTGACGTGCTGTGGGTAACTTCCTTGGATGCGTCCAGTAGGCATTAGCAAGAGGTGGGGAGCAGTTGTACAAAATAAGAGGTCACTTAACACAGTTATGCTGTAAACAACAGTAAAGCAGAATGAAACAAAAAGAAAACCTTCCGAGCATGAAGAGGTGTTTGACGTGCTTGCTTTTGGTGTGCCAGTTTCTGCAAAAACTAAAGATTACACTTTGTATTGTGTTTTCCTGGGACAGCTTGCAATTTTACATGTAATTTATTACTATTTAAATGCAAATTGCTGATCTTTTGTGAATTTTCTTCCTTCAGAGTATGTTAAGTCAATAAAGATTTTCTGATAAAGCCATCTTCTTAATGCAGGATAACTGGTAGAGCTACTTACAATTAGCTCCCTTTCCTTAAGGAAAGGATAACATGGCAGCTGCTACCTTGAGATAGATATAAATATATATTTTTATTAATACTGCAACAAGTGTAACAATTAGGCATATTGTATACTGTACCTAGATTTTTGAAAATTAAGACAGAGAGAGATAAAGTATGCAGAGCACTGAGAGAAGTTCTCAGGCTAAAAAGTAACTTTGAGGTGCTGGGATTTTACTACAGTCAAATTAGTTAATTCTTTTTCTAAAGACTCTGAAGATGTAGAAATTCACAGAATCATGAAGTTGGAAAAGACCTCCAAGGTCAAGTCCAATGTTTGGACCTTGTCAACTAGACCACAGAACTAAGTGCAACGCCCAGTTGTTTCTTGAACAGCTCCAGGGATAGTGACTCCACCACATCCCTGGGCAGTCTGTTCCAATGTTTAACAACCCCAGAAATTCCTTCTGATGTCCGCCCTGAACCTTTGCTGGTGCAGCTTGAGGCTGTGTCCTCTCATCCTTTTGCTGGTTGGTTGTGTGAAGAGCCTGACCCCCACTTGGCTACAACCTGCTTTCAGGCAGTTGTAGAGAGCGGTAAGGTCTCCCCTGAACCTTCTTTTCTCTAGGTTAAACACCCCCAGGCTCCCACAGCAACTCATCATATGACTTACTCTCCACACCCTTCACCAACTTTGTTGCCCTTCTCTGGACTTGCTCCAGAACCTCAGTGAGCTCCTTGTAGTGAGAGGCCCAGAACTAGACACAGGACTCAAGGTGCATCTTCACCAGTGGCTGAGTACAGAGGGAACATTTACTGCCCTGGTTCTGCTGGCCTATTTTTGGTAGAAGTCAGGATGCCATTGGCCTTGGCCACCTGGGCACACTGCTGGCTCATATTTAGCCAACTCTCAAACAGCACCCCCAGGTTCTTTTCTGCTGGACTGCTTTCCAGCGACTCTTCCCCCAGCCTATAGGACTGCATGGGGTTGTTGTGACCCAGGTGCAGGACCTGGCATTTGGACTTGTTGAACCTCACACTGTTGGTCTTGCCCCATCTATCCAGACTGTTTGGATCCCTCTGCAGAGCCTTCCCATCCTCCAGCAGATCAGCACTCCCACCCAACTTGGTGTCATCCACAAACTTACTAAGGGTGCCCTTGATCCCCTCATCCAGTTCATCAATAACGATATTAAACAGGATTGGACCCAATACTGAGCCCTGCAAGTTCCTTTCATTTTGAGAAATGGGAATAAGACAGTGTCACTGAAATATTAAGGATGACTCTTGTAGTTAGTCTTATCTTAATCTTTGTTTTGTTTTCTTTCCAGCTGTTGTGAATCAATCACTTGTGTGTAGGTATTTCTATAGTGCAAACTGCTGCATCATTTGTGTTAGAAATTTTATTCAATCATTGTGTGCAAAGACTTGGGGATGGTGACTTTATGAGGTCTAATAGAGCATCACTGTGAGACTTTTTTCAGGAAAACTGTTTTGCCCATCACTGTGAAAGGTGCAGTGATGTATGTGACTTTCTTAAAACTGCAAAGGTCAAATGAGATTCAGACATGATTAAAGAAAGAAATGCACACATACAGGCATCTTGTTTTCTTGGTAAAGGTGTGGGGTTTGTTGGTTATTTTTTTCCGAGGGCTTGCAAAGTAGCCCATTATGTGAATGTAAGCAGTAAAAAAGAACTTTTTTTTTTTAAGTACCCATATATTGTAGACTGTTCCTAGACTCCGTAACTTTTTTTGCATAAAGTACATTACTCATTTGCACTGAGTGTAACACTGCTGTTTGGTTAGGGGAGAGCACAGCATTCTGTTTCAATATGTGATCTGATGCTGGGTTATTAATCATGAAAATATATGATTATTGTGCTTTAGAGATGTGTCTGTGATTTCTGTGGGGTTTGAGTAGGGGAGAGAGCAGTCAGCTGAAATGTATAAATCTTTACCCCATGTCTGAGATTCTGAAATATCTTTTTGGTAAGGCTTGCTGTTTTGGAACTGTGTAAAGAGTTACTTCTGTATCTAACTGAGAGTATGTCACCTGAAATACTAATGCTCTTGTCTGAGGTAGGCAATGAGTTCTGGGGCAAACTGCACCATATAACAGGCAAATGGTTCTTTATCTAAGCAGAAAGGTGTGTGATCAATATAATTAGGATCATTGGTTTTATCAGATGGGACAGACATTTCTAGACCTAGTTAATTACTTATCTAATGCCAAGGATCACTCTTTGGAAGGAGGGGAGGGGTACCAAGCACACCCTAAATTGCAGCAATTGAGAAAATTGACTGGAAAGTAGAGTGAGAAGGTCCATGTTGCTGATAGTTGAAGTAAGGATAGCAAAATAGTCTTGTATGAATTTGTTCAACATGACACTTTAAATTCATCAGAGTTTCAGTATGAAGAACAATTTCATTATCATGTGAACGTTACTTTGCTTGCTGGCATCCAGTACATTTTAAAGGTCTGTGTGGTACAGAGGCTCCTGCCCCACAAGAGGTTTATCATTTTATCAGCTCTGTCAAGGGCTGTGGATAACTATCGTCATCTCTTGGCATGTTCAAACTCTTGCTTTGAACCTGAACCATCAAGAAGACAGAAGTATTGCCTGTAAGAGAGCAGACCCGCATTCAGATGGCGTAAATTCCTTTGCTCTGTATTTCATACTACTTTCATTCCTTTGTTACAGTTTCATCTGTCTTGAGTTTTCAGGGCTACCTAGCTATGGGGGTACGTACACTTAAATTTAGGTCATCTGGCTGTGGTTGCTGCTTCCCAAAGCGTAGATATTTGAATATAAATTCCTGAAGAGAATGCACTTGGATGGAAATAGTGGTTCCTTCAACCCAGGTGGCATCTTCCCTTCTCTCCTCCCTCCCCTGGCCTGAGACACAGAAATTTTTTGCTGCAGTGCCAGATCCAGAGTCCACCAGCTCATCGTTTCAAGCATTGAGCCTTCCAAGGTTAATTCAGGGCATCATTAGCTTGTACTGGGACAAACTGTCCAAGGCATTTTGCAGAACGTCTCCTGTCCACGTGGTGCAAGGATGCTGTCAACACCTGACTCCCAAAGCCAGTGTTCCGTGAAGCAGCTGGTCAGCAGCGCTGCTACAACCGAAGCTCTAGTAGATTTGATGCCAAGTAGAACAGATGAGCTACCTTGTATTTCACAGGTCTGAGCATGGGGAGGGCAGTGCATTGAAAAGGATCAAATATCCTATACCTTTTTTCTGTGTTACAGCTTCCCCCGAAAGCATATATGGAGATTTTTTTTTAATTTTTTTTTAAACACAAGGTAAAAGAAAATAATTTTGAAGACACTTTCTCAGACTGGACAGGTGTGTTGGCAAGTGTGTTACATGCTGAAATTTTCCATAGCACCAGGGCACAAATATTGCCATTGTATTTCTTTTTCTCTTTCTGATGAAGAAGGAATATAGCCTGACCATGCACTTAAGAAACTTGGACAAAACATAGAAAGTGACCCTGGTAAAGATTCTTGAATAGGCTAAAGGTTTTATGAGCAACAACACATTGTTATGAGTTGCATTACTGCCTGAGATTTCGTGTGCACCATTCAGTATAGTAGTTAACATGTGCAAACTTGTGCCTTTAGGTCAATTTAAGTAGTATAGTCTCTTAAGTCTCAATTCTTTGATAAGAGAATGATGCAATATGTCACTGAAAAGCTAAAGACACATCAGGATCTATAGGCACCAGCAGAAGAAACAAAAATTTTATGTAAGCATGTGATTTTTCTGCTGTGAAGAATTTCCTAATATAAACTTCATTTATTCAGTGGTGTTTTGTTAGAAATGAAAAGGAACCTAGTTTGTTTTAAAAAAAAGGACGCAAAAGAATACTTCATCAGTAAGTAAGTGCTTCATTTTTGTAAGTACTTTATAGATGAAGACACCTCTAAGGAGTGATTGCTTTCACTGAGAACTTTGTGCAATTGTTTCTTTTCTGTATCTCAGGACTTTATTTTAGCTGTAAACTATGTAAACTGTCTCTAACAGACCCAGTGGTTTTAGTCTCATTAAAAATAGAACAAAGCTCTTAGCATTTCTAAGCCTGTCAGTTGGATTCCCTCCTTGCTAGCTGATTAAAAGACAGCAACCATGATGCATTGAATTTTCTTGTCCCATAATAAATGGTAGTCTGGTCCAAAAAGTGCACAGTGTGGAACGTACTATCCATTTTCTTGTGCAAAGTACTGGGAGACAGCTCAATTCTTGCAGAAGCAGTTAGTTTCTACTACGAGAGGACTGCATCTAGGGAGAGAAATTTATTTTGATGTCATTATTGCCAAAGTTTGGGTCCAGGAGTGTTGAAAATCCTTTTAATGCCAGTTTTGCAAAGACCAGCCTAGAGAAGCTGAATCTGTAATGTTAGCCTGTGTGTGTGCTGTAAAAATGCATTGCTGGAGCTGTCAGCTAATGTGGTATGCTCACTCCTGCCTTACTGGAGAAAAACCTTTTATTAATAAACTGCTCCTACCAGATACTGTTGGAGCTTGCTAGTCATGGTCCAACTCTTGCTAAACTACATTAACTATTTGATTAACTGATTTGTTTATTTCCTGGAGGGCAAAGAGACACTTGGAGTTGGGGGGAGGACAGGAAGAAGCTAGTAGTAAGAGTAGTTTTTGGTGTGCCCTGATAGCAGTTGCAATGCAGGTGGTGACAAGTCACATAACTGGACTCCTAAAATAAATCTGAAGCACCTTCAGAAAAATAACTTTCTAGCTCAGCTATAGCAGTAGCTTCTATAAGTATGTCAACCCATGGCTTTTAGAAAGAAATACTTCACTGACTTGGGGTTTCAGTGTCAATAACAGGGTCCAAACTCCCAATTTTCTGCTAAATCTAACGACTTACGGTCAGTGGGTTACTGAAGCCCAGAGGGGGTCGGGAGAGAAATTCCTCCAAGGTCAGACTGACAAGCCTTTCTGCCTTCCCCTGTATCATGGGATGTAATATAATTCCTGTGATTCATTTAACAAATTCCCTGCCATTGCAGTGACATGGACCATGGACGCAGGTCTGTCTTGTCTATCAGTCTCATTTTCCTTCTTTCTTTGCTAATTCCTGGTCTGCTGTGTTTCTTGTAGCTATTGTATATGTTGCATGGTGGGCTAGTAAGTCTGCTGAGGGTCGTATGAATGTTTGGATCACAATAAGTCTGCGCCGTGTCAGGTTTTCAGTGATTTGCTGCAGTGATTTGCGGCACCGAGGATCAGAGGTGCTGCTGTGTGTCGGGAGGAATGTACTGCTGCCTTTGCTTCTGTAATCCTGAGCTGGGCTTGTTTGTTCTTGGTCTCTAGGGTTATTGCTCCTAGTCTTGACAGCCAGTACTGTAAAAACAGAAGGATTCCTGCAGTTAGTGGCTTTGCTACCTCAGGAGAGAGAGCCCAGCTTTTGACAAAGCTAAGTGGCTTTATTTTAAGCCCTTGTTTGTACAAGCTCTCTTAGCAATGGGAATGCTAAAATTCTAGGTTCACAGTTACTCTGTTGACTTACTGAGCCTTTCACTTGGCTCTTACCTAGTCAAATGACTATAGTTAAGAGGCAGGAAACCAGGTTACAGGTCTTTAATTATGTAATATGTGGGTTGTCTGAGAATGTACTTTAAAGTTTTTTGCCTAGTGTGCAAAGCTTCTTTTTTCTTTATTTCTATGAGATGTTAAGCACTCTTGCAGAAAACAGTAAAACATACAAACTGTGTTTGAATAAAGTTGAAATCATCTGCAAAGAAGTGACTTTGGACAAACCCAAGAGCCTTGCTCTTCCCTTGGGACATATGTCCTCAAACTCCAGGATGTCAGCTTGCTGAAAATATGCTGTACCAAACATCTGTCTGGTAGGGGACTGTGCTGCTGTATTTTTAAGAAAGGAGCGTCACATGCATTGCTAATTGATCTGGACTGTGGAGTTTGGATTAGAACTTGAAACTAGGTTTGGATCTGTCAGTTGGATTTATTCTTGTAAATGCTTGTATGTTTGCCTTCACAGGGCTAAGAGTAAAACTGAGTGAACAGAAACTCTGTAGATGCTTGTGGATACCAGTAAGCTATAGGACAGTTTATTTAGATGAATAGCTGGCTATTCAACACTTGGCATAATTGAGTCTATTATCCTCCTTGTACATTTGATGCTTCTAGTAAGCTGCAAAATCATAGTATAAAGAAGCAACATAGCTTAAAATGCAGTGCAGAGCTTAAAAAACAGTGCAGGAAGTTACTTTACCTAAATGCAAATAGTAGTTTGTTTGGAAAGTGAGGAATCTTATAAACCAGTCCTCAGAAGAAATTGCAGCCTAATCTGTTTATTGCTTAAGGAAACTCCAAAAGCATGTTAAGAATTACGCTACTGGGTCAGATAAAGAAATGTTCCTCTATCTCTGTCTCCTTCCTCTAAGAGCAACAAGTTGCAGATACAAAGAGAGAGTATAATTTCTTCAAGTATCCCCTTTCTTCTCCAGAAGCCTGGAGCTGTGTCTGCTTTTTCACAGCCCTTGATGGACACTTCTTCAGTGAATTTTTGTAACTGCCTTTTTTGGAAACCACTTACACTTGAACACTCTGCAATAGCTTCCTTTGTCTGTACTAGCATGAAGTACTTCATTTTGCTTTACACAAGTTGCCTGAAAAGAGTAAAGCTAAGGTGGTTCAAACAATGACTTGGCTAATTTTCTCTTTACGCTCAACTAGTTTTAAGACCTCTACCTTGGTGCGGTGAATGAGCTCTGCCAAGTGGGCAGGCAAGGCAGGAGTGCCTCTGTGCAAACAGAGGTGTATCTGCCTTGATAGTCTCCTAAACCACGGTGAGACCCGTCAGCACGTCTGACTTTACTTTCTGTTGTGCTGGACAGTGTACAAACATCAGAAGTATGTCATGATCTTAATTTGTCGCTGTGGGACTGCTGGCATGAGTACGCGTGACTCTTGCTCAATTGAACCTTTTGTTCAGGAGCACGGCAGTGTGGGTTTGCAGACAGCTACAGTAAATCCAAAACCAGGGACTGTCATCTTGGTGGTCTGGCCATCCTCAGTCTGGCCATGCTCCCAGGAGCTTCCGAGAAGCTGCGCTGCCACTTGTAGCCTTTCTTCATCTCGTAAACTTCCAGTGACTGCTGAAGTTAGAAAAAGTTAAAGCCTTCAGTAACAGGGGATTTCCAGACTTCTCAAGAAAGCTACTCGGTCTCTGCTAATGTTAGGCCCCTTTCTTTGCAAAGAACAAGGGAGAAGGGAAATACAGATGATACTTTATTATTTGTGCTTTCAAATCTGCTTCCTCCCTTCTCTAGGCACTATTTACCCATAAGATTATCCTGAATGACTGACTAGATAACCTTTGCTGAATGAATTAGGATGAGAGAAGCAGCAGTAGAGTAGTAGCAACACACTGGTCAGCCTAATAACACTGTCTCATACTGATAAATACTTTTCTGAGCTAACCTGCAGGTGGGAACAGTAGCACTTGGAGCTGAAGAAGTGATTTAAGAACACATGTGCAGACAGTGGAGCTGCTGTAGTATATGACTATCTGATTCACTGATTAAAAATAAGATTTAATGTTTTCTTTGATAACTAAAATGCTTATTGTGCTAGCACAAACAGCAGCAAGCATATGTCATAGTTGAGGGAGTGCAACTTGAAAGGCTTGGTTATAGATTGAAAAATAAATCCAGATTGTCCTGGTTACTGATACGTAGAGATAACACTGCTTATGGGTGGACTTTGGCTCTTAATGCGATGTAAGCATGTCACCTTTTGTGTAGTGCAATATAGGTTTGCAAAAGGACACTGTAGTGTGACCTGTAATGATGGTGTGTTTGGCTATATGAAATCCTAATACTTTAAAGGACTCTGTGAAAAATAAACCCCGCTTCAGATCCTTCTAGCACTCTTGCTAGTCACTTGATTAAATCATCCTTGGTTGCAGATGCTGACTGACGGAGAAAATAGTACATGCAAACAAGTCAGGGAGGGCTAATGCTCAGTTAGCTTCTAAAAATACTACAAAAGCTGGATGGTCCAGTAAGTTAAGTAACATGCTTTAATTTCATATTGAGAGCATTTATTGGAAAAGGAGGGAGAGCTGGGGATTAAACCATGAAGCAAACAAATGACTTCAAGCTTGGTTTCAGTCACGACAGGAGGGATGATGATAGATCAAAGCAGGTGCCCACCTTGCTAAGGGCCATGACCTCAGCCTTGAGATGGAGCCCAACAACAAGGCTGCTGGCACAGAGCAATTATATAACTTTATTTCCTGCCCCCCTCCCCTTTCTTCTTTTAACCTTGTTCCAGTGTCTGATCTCAGCTGCATCTGGCCGAGTGCCAGTGTTTGTCTGTGCACAACGGACACAAACAGATTCTGGAGGGTCATGTGAAACTACCCCTAGCTCTTTAAACCACACCGCCCTTACCTTTTCCCCTCCACTGCCTGCATTGCTGTAACAGGTGTGGCTTTGTTTATGCACGGCTTGTTGCTTTGCTTTAGCACCTGGGTTTTGCTGGCCCTCAGTGTCCGGAGGAAACCTTTGTTTCCCTGCTTTGCTCAAGCAGAAGGAGAACTCTCCGGACCTTCTGAGCAGGTGTTTGCACCAAATGAAATAGTCAGGGGCATCAGCTTTATGAGGGCAGCAACCAGCAGTCATTAGTCACTATAATGTCTGCTTCTGAAAACTTTGACCATGGCTTTGGCTTAACTTCGTGAGGCCTGTGGTTCTCAGCATCTTCTGGTACAGATGTAAGGTGATTCCAGAGAGGGTGTATCCTATTCCTGTAAATTATTGACAATTACTAGCTAAAAAAAAAAAATAAAAAAAAATCCAGTTTAATTGAAGAGTTACGGGCTTGGAGCCAGATGTAAGCCTGAAATAAGGTCTTTTCAGTTAAATGTTTATGTGTTACTGCTGTGGGAAATGCAAATGTAAAATGATGCATCTCAGCCCCATTTCACCTTTGTTGATGCATAGCACTGCATGAATCTTGCCTTGCAGTTGTATGTGTTGGGGCAACTGCAAACACATTTAGATAACCAGTTATAAGCTATTTGTTACTTTTCTTGTTCCAGCTTTTATTTCTCTTGGAATGCCCCATTGTTCTTCCCAGACAAGAGGCAGTATGTAACTGCATCTATGCATTGGACACTGGGACTTGTTCCTGGGAAGTGGAACTGGTAGTGCTAAACTGCATCTCTGGGGTTTTAGCTACCCCATAAAAATTTGTCATGTTGAATTGCATGGAGAGAAATGCACAGAGAAAAGCTCTTTGCTAGGGAGGGATGTTCTGCTGAGTTCTCCATGCCTGGGATGCTCACCTCTTAGCCTTTGTACTGAGAGCAATCAGCTTCAACTGTAGGTTTTGACTGAAAATTTTCCTAGATAAGCATCTCCTCCTCCCTGTTGCCCTTGGCACCTTAGAATCAATTACACTTAATTTTCTGGGGAACAGACTCATAATTTTGTATGTCCTTTCTCCAGCTGCCTTCTTGTGTTCCAAGTCCCAAACTTCCTGCCTGAAATTTAAAATTGAGATGATGTGAACCAGGTCAATGATGGTTGTGTGGTGTCCCAGAGAAAATGAGATATATCCAGTGAGAATGACTAGCGCTCCAAAAGCACTAGTAATGTTGGAATGTGATACCCTGCAGTTGCAAGGGATTTGACAGAGACAGGACCTCATGAATTGCTTGTTCCTCATACATGTTCAGCTAGCTCCAGTGAAAGAGCTAACAAATACTGCAGTTTCAAGAAAGTAAGAACAAAGATAGTTGTGCTGACAGAGGGTCTGATGTTGTTAGGGGGGGGTTATTTGATTCCTAAGAAGTAACTACAAAAACTTGTGAGGTAAGGGAGATGTGGCTCATGAAACAACAGCCAGTGTTTTGAAAACCAGTGCGAAGAATGTGAACAGCAATATGTGGAGGTAGTCAATATGGAGGCAGAAATCTGAGTGGTCCCAGTTGTATCTGGCATAGATGGATGCCATTTGTATCTTATCATATATTGTTTACTCATAAAAACCTTCCTTAGTCATACCACTGTTGGCAGCTTTTGTCTTCTAAATGCCTGTGGGGTCTTGAACTGATCCCTGATGGTGAAGACACTAGAGTGGTGCTTGAGAATCAAAGCTCAAGTATTTGCTAAGACAGTCTCTCTGATGAAGAGATAATATAATTTATTTCATATACTGTATAACTATATGCAATTCTAAGCCCCAAACACTACATCCATTATGTTTTTGAGTATTAGCTTATATTCTGTAAACTGGAAGTGCTGGGCTGAGAGTTCATGGTTGCACGTAGTTGAATTGCCACTTACTGTGGGCATGTTATTGCTCTGCCATAATTACAATGTCATTTGCCATGAAGGTGGTTCCTATGTTTTGACATAAATGTGGGTGATGCTACCGTGTATTTATCCCACACTTTGGGCACAGCAGGATTGTGTATATAGTCACGTATATCACTGCAGCAGTTTATGGTGGGTGATATATCAATGCAGTCAACTTGATGCACTTTTCCATACCCACCTTTAACTGGTATATGGAAAGGTATACCAACTTTGTAAAACTATGTACCTGCTTTAAATCTCCTTCTCATACTTCGAAAATGTGACTTATCTTGCTTTTCTTATATTCTTGTTTATATTTCAGTTCCCCTGCTTTCTCCTAGTTGTCTTCTTTGGCAAGATCTGTGAGAAACTGTGGTGTTTTAGACTGAGCCAAATTCAGTTTGTGTTAAAACTTCATGAAACCTGATCTTGTGAGAGTTCTAGTATGAAAAAAACAACAGGTTGGCATCCAGAGGCATGGATGTTTATCTAAACTGAACTTCTGATTCCTCTTGAGGTTTAGTAGTTCACTACTGAATCTGTTTCAGTCCAGTTAATTAGTTATAAAACCCTAAGCCACAGACTTGGAATTAGAGAAAACAAAGCCCCAAGCCTCCACATAATTTGATGTAAGAAACTTTTGTTAAACTAGGAAGTGCATTTACGTCACTGTTTCTCAGTTTGAAATGCAAACTTGTGTACAAATGAACCAAAAGCATAGTCATTGATTCTGGATTCATGCCTCAGGTATTAACGTGACAGTCTTGTGTCCCCATATGATCTGCCCCCCCCACCTTCTCTGACACTGATTTCTCCTGTCAGAGGTATGGCAGGGGTTTTTTTGTTTTGTACAGGTTTTTTGACTTTGTGTAATGTAGCTTATAGGAATCACAGAATGCCTGATTTTGATAAGATATTCTGCTCCTCTCTTTTTAGGACAATGTAGATCAGACTTCAGCTCATGGTCGGCGGGATCTGGTGGAACCGGGTTTCCAAGAACCATCTAACCGCATCTCCCTGAATCACCAAGGTAAGGAACAGTGGGTGGAAGTCCAGGCTTCTCAAGAGAATGCAGATGCGTTTTGACCTCCATGTTGCCATTTTCCTCACTGGGGGAAAAAATGTTCCGGATGGTTGGAGGAGAACTGAAGAAATTGTTTCTTGTCACAACTGTCCTTTAAGCTGCAAGTGAAGATGACGAAGGACCTGTATGCATCTCAAGCCTTGCAGCCCAAAATGGGATTACTAGGCAGGGTGACAGGAGGGGGCAGGAGAGAAGTACTGAAATGGAATTCAACATTTGTAATGTTAAAGTTATATTCAAAAAAATCTTCTGTTGCTATAAGAAGGATTCAGGGCTCAGGCTCAATGTCTGCAGTAGGTGGAAAGAAAAGCATGTTTACTTGCTTTCCATGATAGAATTCAGATCATTTGGGAAAAGGAAGTCCTGAACTAGAAGTTGTAATGCTAGTGTAATAGTTTAGCTTCTGTACATCAACAAGAGTACATATAAAAAGTTAAAATAAATCTTAAAGATCTGTCTTTGCTGATTTCTGTCTGCTCAGACGCATAAAAGGCAACAGTTACTATTATTGCAGAGACTGTTCAGCTCAGCTTTATTTTTTTAGATTTGAAATAATTTATTATAGAGAGTGCTGTCTTAACCAGTGAACCCTTTTACCCTCGGGGTTCCTGATGGTTTAATTTGAAACCAAGTCCTTGAAGGTCATCTTCAAATGTTGTTTCATCGGTGCAACAGCTAATAGTAATGCAGTCAGAACAAGACTATTGAAACAAAAAAGATTACAGACGTATTACTTAAAATATTTGCCAAATATGACATGCTTGAGTTTGTCCTTTAAAATCCAGCATTTTTTATTTGTCAAGGACATCAAGACTGGAATTTCATGACTCGTAGATTATCAAGACCATTTAAGTTTCATAAACAAGTCCCAGAATGTAATGAGGATTGTATTTTAACTTGCTCCCCTCTCCACGGTCCAAGTCTTCTGGTGTTTTTGAAGCTTTGTTTTCAATTGCAATGTAATCCAGTCTAAAACTTGCAGTAACCCAGGCAGTGTGTTGTGATATGCTTGAGTGCATAGAGCAGAGTTTATAAATTCAATTTTTCATTTGTTTTAGAATGGTACTGTTACATTACTTTCACCTATCTCGGGATGTGCAAATCCTGGAGAAGATCTATACAGGTGACTTCTGAAGCTATTTGTAAATATTCCCCCTTTAATCAAGGGATTTTTTTTAGGGGGGGAACACATGCTGTGTGGTTTGATTTCATGCTTTATAGTATGTGTTGCTGCTGCTTTTGAAGTCTGAACATTTATAGAAGAAATAGGTAATACTGTGTTTTGATGGTAAAATGCCAGCTTTGCAGCCTGACATTTTCCTGCTTCCTTTTCAGATCCTTTTTTTCCTCTATTAGTATTGTTGTACTGCAGAAAGATCCATACAGTGTCACCTGACATGTGGCTCTGTCTCAACCACTTCAAAACAAATGTCTGTATGCGATGGTCCAAATTAATTTAGGAAACAGCTGTCTTTGAAGAAAATTTTGCATAGGGAGTACTGTTTCTAAAGCAAGACTCAGTTAACGCATTTCCCAATACTTTCTGAAGTAAAGATCACTTATGCATCCACAAATTGTTTGGGATTTTTCTTCTATGTCAGCTGACTGACAGCAATCAAGTCCAGGATTTCTAAAATCTTTCTAATTTTGTTACTGAAGTAAGTATATAGTACATTATTAATCTTGATGCTGTTACGTTAGTGGTGCAGATTAAGAACTGAAATCTAAATGTCCAAAGGTGGCCTTTAATGCTGTGCTAGGCTGTGGCACTTCTGCCTTTTTGCAATGTTGGAGGGAAGCAATGGGCTTTACAGACATGATACCTGCTGCTTTGGTACCTTTTTGAAAATGGAAGTGACCATAAGCATGATATGGTGTCATGTTTTGTGTGTTCTGCCTGTCCAAGTGTGCACATCTACACTCTTTCATAGCATATGACATATACACTGTTATCCAAGAACTTGAAAGTACAAGTATTTTAAGAGCTGGCATATAGTCCAGTAACTGATTAATGAGTAGTACATAGAAAAGTAAAACACAAAGATCTTCAATGGGAGTTATGACATGGTCTGAACTAGCTCCCATGCAGTCACATTAGTCACATCATAAATAGGAAGACTAGATTATTAACATGAAATGGATTTTTAAGTTCTATGGCCGCTGTTTACTTTGGTTTTCTCTACTCTTACACAAAACTTTGTTATCCATTACTTTCTATTAAAGCTTTGCTGGCACTGACACTGGTTAAAAATGTAAGAGTAAACCTGTATCCGGAAGCAACTTGCAAGACCACTGCAAATTAATCTGGTGGTATGTCTTGATTATGTTGATGATAAAGATACTTGCAGCAGACTATGGCAATTTTTGCTTCCAGTTATGTACAATGTTGCTTGCTGACTTCAGCATACACCTATTATTAGATCTAAAGCTTTTGTTCCTGTGTTTCACATGAGCAGAAATTGTGGAAGGATTAGAAGTAGCTAAAATATTTAATGTGTTAGGTGTTCCCTGCCTTTTTCTCTTTAGTGTATTGTGTGTTAAACGCTGCAGCTGAACTTTGAGCAACCATACTTGTGTTACTTTATGTATGCACTTCCAATTCATACCTGACCACATTGCTCAGCGAGTGTAGCAGATCTGCCAGTTTCTGTTGAACATTAACTTATGGCCCTTTGCTTTTCACTGGGGGAGCTTTTGGTACAAGCCCTTGCAATTCTGAACCTGAACTGCTTTCCACAGCCTATAAAAATGGTGATTAGCTTCTTCTCAGGCATCTGAATCCCTTCAACATGAACTGGAAAAAGAGCATTCAAGTGGAGACTTGAGATAGCCCTGCCAACTGTCCCTGCCTGAATAAGCCCTTTCTTATGAAGGGTATTTCAAGTACATGTTTCCTGCTGAATCACTGTTTTTACACAAGCAGATGCTTTATAACTGTTCAGCTTTTTATTTCAAAAGAGTATCTTGCAAAGATTGGGAAGCAGAAGATACTTTTGTAAAGTGAGGAGTCTTTAGAATAGGACAGTTTCATGTGAAACACATGCACAAAGTTAGCACAGAGGAAACGGTATTTTTTCCTAGACATAGTTTAATAGCTGTTTATGTGTAGGTATGCTAATAAACTTGCTTACTTTAATAGTAAGTATTTTTATATCTAAGCCATTATTTAGTACTCACTTTTCAATGATTCTGCTAATTGGGCAAATTTTGTAAACATACTAAATGCAAACAGTGGGAACAGTGATGTCTTTCCTATATTCCCCATAAGTTACTTCATAAATTAAATGTCATAGGAAAGAACAAGCTTTGTCTTGCTGAGCAATACTAATATTGCAATACTAGCAATATTAACAATGCTAATATTGAAATAGTGATATCCACTGATGTAAAAGATGCTTCAGCTGCCTATTGAAAGTTATAGGAAGTTATCAACAGCCAGCCAAGATTTGGCATTTAATAACCAACAAGTCTAAATATTTCTGGAACAGTCCTTCCAGAAGTTGTAGTAAAGTCTCTAGGCTTGGAGAAGAAAAATTATGTGGCCTTTTCTGAAGAGGAAAAGGAAGAAGGTGAAGAAACAATCTAAACAACTGCTTACCATCTTTAAAAACACCAAGAGAAAGAGAAAGTGAGAGCATGCTTAGGATGGGACAGGTATTGTTATTTTTTGAAATTTTCCCCTTCAGGAATGGAGTGTGGAGATGAAGGAAACTGTAGCCCCCTCAAGCACATCTCACTTTGCAATACATTCAACAGTCACAAAATGTTTAAAATTTTGCAATGACAGGTTTCCTACAGTGTGTAGTGTGTAGCCTACAGCATTTGTACCCTGTCAGTAGTGAGGGGTAGTGTGGAGCAGAGCTGGGGACCATAGTGGTGATTTTAGTCAAAAGCCCTGCATTCACATGGAGATGCCATTTTGAGGCTTTTAGTAGAGGTGTTGGGCTTCAGCACTTGTTTTCCCTGTCCTGTCCCAAAGGATGCTGCTGGTTTTCGTCTCTCCCCAAGCACCCTGGCAGTGCAGCCTGTGTTCCTCTTGGCTGCTCTGCGTGATGCCACCAAATTTGACTTTGAATGTGTCTCAGTAGCAAGACAAATCTCATGGATTTCCCTGTGCTACTGAGGAAGAGTTTTGCTGTATGAATTATGGTGGCAAAATACACTATGCTACAGAAACTGTAAGCCCACAGAATTTGTTGACTCTTGGACTTCAGGAGGTTTAACCTGACAGCCATGCCACTGCTGTTTCTCTTCTCACTCCATACTTCTGGGATTTTCTTTGTTGAGACATGTTTTGGAGCTCATTTTTCCTGTTTGTTTTTCTAGAAAGCAGCAAATAGTGCCAACTCCAGTCCCAGATGTGAAGCTTATGGGCAATACTTTTTATTGGTACTTGACATGTACTTTTTGAGATTGCATTGGTACTTCTTATTCAGAATTTTGAAGCTGTGCATTAATGATATGCATTCTGTCACCTTGCCTTTTAGTGGAAGTATTAAACATGCAATTCTGGCACTTTCTTTATGTGTGTACTTGTGGGATGATTGTCAGTTTCTGTACAAATGTGTTTTGCCATGAGTCTATGATGAAAGATTTATCTTCCTTTTATTAATGCATTCACACACAGCCTTTCTTTCCTGAGCTCTTCTTGGACTTCATGCTTTTTGTCACTCCACTTCACAGACAGAGCTGAGCTGAACCTTATGGTACCTCTGGCTGCACAGCCAGGTGTCTCCAGCAGCGGAAAGGAAATGGTGATATGAGTTGTTTTAGCCAACAGCTGCCCTTTGTCAACAGCCAACTCAGCCTCTGGTCTTTCTTGGTTGGTCATGGTAGAAAATCCTGCCTGTCGTGAGACGGTGAATATGCTTTGGTTGTGGATTGGGTTGACATTAGTTTTCCTGCCTGTGTTTACAGACAACTTGCTCCCAGTGAAACTGGAGGGATCCAGGGCATCTGCCAACTTGCATCATACTGCAGCCAACTCTTGAGGTAGATGCTCTCTAGTACCTCACTGGCTAGTCACTAATACATTAACTTCTATAAAGACAGTAAATGAAAGCATGGTGAAAACTACCCTTCTAGCACACTGCCTGGATCCAAAAAATACAAGCCCATGTAAATACAGTCAGACTTTTGAATGAGCATGGTTGTAGATGAAGTATTACAATGCCTAAGATTTAGCCCAGAGAAATAATCTTGTGTAGCACTCTTTTTCTCCACCACTGTTGTTATTACTTGCTTTTAATATCTTTTCTTTTGTATCTGCCTCAGGATAGACATGGGAGGTTGAGGCGATGTTGTTATTCATTCCGTAGCTAAGGAGGAGTGTGTTTAGTAACAGCCAGTGCTACTTCTGAAATGCTTCACTTATGGGATCTGACTGGGATGAGTCGGTTATCTGGTGTATCAGAACTAACCCATGTTTTTGCAGAATCCAGCTGGTACTGAGTTGAAAATGCAGAGTGAAAAACAGATAGTCTTGTTTGTATTTCAGGGACGACACTGCCAGACATTCATGAATTCTCATGCTTTGTGTAAATGTTGTTGTCATTGTCCAGCCTTAGAAAAAAACCACCATTACTGCCAAAAAGATTTACACTGACTAATCTTTTGAAGAGAGTGGAGACCCTGCTTCCTGCCTAGCTCATTATAGTACCTTTGTCTTGTTTTGGAGAACACTTCCATTTATATTTGGTGATGAATCTTGTTAGTTACTAGGAGGGCACCCATCATAGCTGTGTAAAAGTTTAACTTCCCTCTTTAGATTAGTTCCCAAACCCTTGGGCTAACAGAACTCTGAAAAAAACCCAAACAAAACAACATGAAAAGAGAAGACAAAGTAAAGTGGTGTTTAGTACAGATGGTTTGAGAGATTTGCAGCAAGCTACAGGAAGAGAGAGAAACTGAGTTTAGCTGGAAGACGGTATATAATATAATGAAGATTGAATGAAATCAGTGAAATGAGAAGAAACAGATAAATTATTTAAACTGTTGCATGTTCAGAGAAAAATGTTTGCTGGCGACTGATGGATTTTCTTTTATTTTTATTGTATTTTTAAATTTTATTTTTATTTTTATTTTTCATGTATTGACTTTTTGTTATCAGCTTTGCAAATCATCACTTTTGGACATATTTAAAAATCTTGTGTTCCTCTGAAGTCATTCTGCGGCCTATGGGAAAATGGTAGTTGTTACCAGGTTTGCAATGACCTTGCTGTGATGGTTGCTGGGGCAGAGCTGTTGCATTGGGAGAGCAAGTGGAGCTGGATTGGGAAATTGGGTTCCTTGCTCAAGATAGTCCATGATCACCCACCCTCAGGGACTGAAGCTGTATGGGCTTATGGCATCTGAAATAGTGGTTTAGGTTTTTTTATGCTGAAGACAGAGGGATTGTCTTCACCTCTTTCAAGATTTGGGAGTTATCAAGGGGCAGAGGGGAGCAGATTCACAAGGTATGAATTTAGGGTAATTAGTCTTGTTATTGTTAAATTCTTGTCTAAAGCTTTGGGAGGTGAAGGTGTAAATTGGGCCTCTGAGTGGTGTGATTCTCTTGCTTCTTTACAGATATGTCTCAGAAAAAGAGGGCATTTAACTTTCCTCGCCCCTGACCTTTTACCGACTGGAATACAAGTTACTAGCATAAGCCTAAAGCGATGACTCTGTAAGAAACTCACCACTAATCGAATAATGAGAGACACTGCGAAATCAATCGTAAAATCAAACGTCCTTTTTAATTCACTCTTGTCTTTAATATTAAGGGACATACATTTCCCGCTGCCACTGAAGCAGAGCAAATCTACGTGTTGGAGCAGGCACATTTTTGCATCCTCTGGGTAATGCAAGAGGAAGCATAGGGATGCCCTCTCTCCTTGTCTGGGGGTTTGCACTCTTGGGCATCTCGTGGAAGACTGTCTTTCTGTGCTGCAGCTATCGAGGCACGCTCCGGGGGCTCCTGCTGAGGGGCTGGGATGCCAAGAGGCAGGTGCATGAGCGCATTGGTCTGTTGGGAGTGTCTGCTCTGTTAGCGGGAGGCAAACATTCACATCGAGTATTTGTTTACCTTTGGCACGCTTTCCCAGAGGTATGTCAGCTCAACGAGGTGATGTCATCGGCGGCATAAATATTTTTGGTGCTGGTGCGACTACCCCGGTGGTGTTGGGGCAGCTGGCTGCCTGCCCAACGAGCGCCTGTCTGCTGGCAGCCTGATGCAACAGCCTTGCTGGTGGCTTCTTGGGAGGGACAGCACCTTGCACTGGCTGAGAGAGGGCTCCTGGAGGGAAGCAGCCTGGCAAGCCCTTCATGGGTATGATGTTGTTTCAGGCATTTCGTTTCTCGGGCTTGAGCTCATGGGTCTGACACTTCAATTGAAAATGGTGTGCTTGGAAAAATTCAGATATCAGAGGCAAAACAGTGTCTCAATATCCACTCGTGATGAGATGTTTTTCCCAGGTACCAGAGCTGAGCTTATTTCTTGTGCACTTATCTCATGTGTTCTGTGAAAAAATAAGTAGAATATCCTATGCGTAGTGCACTCTCTCCTCTGTAAATGTATTTGCTTAGCAAATTGCATCATTCCTGTTGTTAAAGCAGCCAAATGCAATATATTTCACTAGTTTTTTAATCATTTTATATACTTATTTATCTCCTATCCATGGTATGGGGACACTCATGGTCTCGAGTCTTTCTCTGCCTCCCAGGTGGCTTATTTCTTCCATTTGAGTTAATAGTCCATAACTGAACTCAGAGTTCTGAAATACCCTCTTCTAATTTAATCAATACAAGTTAACTGTAAGATCTTGGATTAGCTCATATGTTTTCTGGCATAACTTTATTGCTTTTATGTTTTTTTTTTTGTAATCTGACTAAATTTGTACTGTTAACATGTTAGAGCAGAAGGAAGGAAATTAATATTATGAACATAGGGTCTTTTGATGGCTTCTGGATGACATATTTAACGTGGCTCAGTTGAATTCTGGCCTGTGCCACTCCACCCTCTTCCTACACGTTCTTGAGGTTTGCATATTCCCTGTTAGGGGTAATATTTTAAGTGTATTTAGCTTTATGTAAGAAGCTTTTGAACCTGTCAGTGAGGGTGTTATAGCCAAATGTCAAAACATGGCTGTGGGCACTTAAAATAGTCTCAGTACTAATGAGCTTTCCAGCTAGGAAAGTTGATTTATTATGTAGCCTGGCTTTTAATCATGCCATAACAATGGCAGTTGTTCAGTAAAAACAGTGTCTCTGCAGCATCTGAATATTAACTTCAAATTCTGACACCTTAACCAAAATCAAATTCTAAATTTCAAAGGCAATTTGACATGTAAAGGGGAAGGGTATAGTTAGAGATGGAAACAATCTGCATACTCACTATACCGTCTGCTATGAAATACACTTCCGAAAATATTCTTTCAAGAAGTATCTCTAATTTTTGAGATAAAAGTACAATGTCACTACACAAGGACAGCTTTAATGGAGAGAGTATCTGATTACACAGAAAGCTCTAGGGCCTTAATCTGGTTTCATGACTGTTGTGTTCAAGTCTGAAATAAATCTATTCTGCTTATTCGGACATTTAAAAGTATCATCTATCAGTAGATCAGAAATTGATTTTCATTTATCTGCAGTGCACATTTGAAATCACTGTGACTGTTGAGGAGAGGCTATTTTATTTTTTAAATCTCTCTACTTTGGTAAAAGAAGACAGATTTATCAAGAGCAGAGTGTTAACTGTACATCCTCTGCTTTCTGAAGACGATAGGGGAAAATGGACCCCATTTTCTATGAAACTAATTTCCAAGTGTGTGGTGGCAGTGGTGTGGTGAAGTACAGGCAGTTATAATGCCAGAAACTGCTCCTTAAATTGAGATTGGCTGGACTGCAGCTTCACAAGAAAGCTTTTAACAGCCTTAGTTCACCGGTATATTTAACATTTTTGGAATCAGATTTTTTTTTTCAGAAGGAGATCCATTTAACCAGATGAAGCCCTGAGTTACTGCCACACCCCCATTTAAAGCACACTGAACTGATTTTTGTACTATCTCTGACCAGCCATGCACCTTTGATATCTCTTGTGATGGCAGGTAATTTCTAATAGCTGACACAATATAGCCCTCTTGTCTGCAAACAATTCTGAGAGACGTGTATTCGAGTTTTGTATTTTTTTTTCCTCTGACCTTCAAGGTTGTATTTTTGGTCTCTCTCAGAGTAGTGAGAGGGTGGAAAACAGTTTCCTTCCGTTGTTTGTCTTAAACTTTGGTTTCTGTCTCTTCTTTCCAGTGCCTCAGGTAGAGAAAAAGTATAAGGTAACTTACCTTTTCATGACTTTCGTCTTCTAAGCAGAGCTTTTATCATCTTAGAAATGAATACAAAAATTCACTTTGTTCATCTTTTAAAAAATAAAAATAATTAAAAAAATAAGCAAGCAATGTCTAGATCTGTAACATTTCCAGGGGTAAGAAATAGAACGAGTGTGAGGTAAGACTTGTTTGCAAGAGTGAAATGGGGCATATTTGTGATACAGCAGTTCTCTCGGCAAAGACTTCTGTTGCTTTAGGATTCCAAACGATTCAACAACTTTGTGCTCCTCCTTTTCAGTTGTTAGCTGGTCTTAATCAGAGGAAGAATTATAAATGCTAAACAAAAGTTGGCCTTGTGCTTAAAAATTGAATGGATTTTAAAAGTTGGCTGACACTATTATAATAAATTTAAGTTAAGCAGTCCAAACAAGTATAGAGTTAGTTTAAGGGTTTAATATCCTTTTCTGCATATTAAAACAATTTTCAGGAGCTTACACACTAGAAAAATGGGATTGTCACAAAAAGATGTAATACATCGTACAGCTGAGAGGAAAATGCCCAGTTCAAGTTATAGCTTAAACATGATCTTTCTTAGAAATGCCTTTTCTAATCTGTTTATGAGATTGGTTCAGCTAGATGACTGGGAAGTTGAGGACTGCAGATTTTAAGATTTTTCCAGCATGGGAACATATCTCCTTCAGTTGAGACAAACAAGTTGCACTGGAATGCACTCATGGTCTATATCAGCAAGTATAGCTTAACTTAGTTATGTCAAAAAGAATATATACTATGGTATATCTGAAAATAAATGAATGTCATTAAAAATACTTGGCTAAGAAATTACAGTGGTTTTGGGTGAATGTGAAAGTAGGCTTTCTTAGTGGCAAAGTTCTGTTTATTTAAGTATCAACATGATTTTTTATGTTTAAAAAATGATTAAAACTTCATGAACGAAGTCAGACTTCAGATAGCAAGAAGAGCGTAAAATGGCACAGGCTTCAACTACAGCAGCTTTATGGTTCTTTCTTTAAGCTCTACTACTCTGCAGAGTGTACTGCCTGTATTTTCAGCCAGTCCTGGCTCAAAGAAGGTGATTTGAACGTGAAAGACTTTGTACTGACTGGCAGCTTTATTGATAGCAAGATCCTTATTGGAGGAATGGTTCATTTTTCACTCATTTCGGAAGTTGTGTGGAGTAGCAAACATCCAAAGTCTGTGCTGTGGGGTTGCACAGACTCTTACACACATATGCAAATGAGTGGTTGCAAACTCTAGCAGTTAATGAGTGCAGCAGCAGACCTGGCTCCCCTGTGTTAACCATCTATAGCTCAGGCATGTGTAAGCTGCTCAGAATAATTGATGAAACCGGACTGCAGAAATCGTTGCAGGACACTACGAAGTGTCTGTTTCTTTACATGACCACACCGAAGCAGCCATGGGCTCTTCACAACCCCCTCCGAGCAGAAGCTAGGAAATACTTTTGGGGGTTGGCCCCTGTGCCTGTGGGGAGCAGGGCAAAGAGTTAGAAGCACGTGTTCAACAAATTAGCTGTTAGATAGAACAAAACAAATCACTGTAGATGTCTACCTACATTTTCCCCATTGGCAAAATGAGGACACTGCTATTGAAAAACTTCTGTCAAATATGTAGTTGAGATCTGCTCAGTAGTGTGCATGCTATTTTTGAGATGAAGTCCTACTTTGTTCATGGTATTAAGTGAGCCAGTTCTGATGAGATGAAATCAAGACTGAAATGTGAACGTATGTGAGATTGTATCCTAATACATAGGGTAAACCATAGGGTATTTTTTGACATGGTGGGTAGCCTTTCTGTAGATTAACTTATTTGCATGCCACGTGGAAGTGGCACATGGAAACGGGGACAAATGATGCAGCTTCTAAGTACATAAACGTGCTTTGATTGGTGGTGCATTATTCTTGACTCACAGTAGGGAGGAGGTCATTGAATTAAGCTGAAGGGTAGCTGTAGCTTTTTCTTTGTGCACCTGGGGGTTGAAATTAAAGTTTGGAACAGTGATCAGACTTGCCAGTTGACAATGAAACGTTTACTAAAAACAAAAAAAGAAAGGTATTAAATGTGGGATGACGAGATAAGGAAAAACCACTTGAGGCATAAAGCATAGTGAAAAGCCATGTAGTTTCTTTAAGACGGTTTTAGCGTGTAGCTGAAATGAAACTACTGAAAGAGATCTAATTTGTTTTCATTACTGTAGGAGCCGAGATGTCTACTAATACAGTATTTATGTTTGTGGTAATATCTTTCCACCATTGTGTATCTCTATAAACCTACTGTTTAAGAAAACGACCAAACAAAGCAAAACAAAAAAACCTCTCAACCCTTCCTCGGTATGGCAATAGTGCGGAGCTGTTTGGACCAGGATACATGTCTCCTGCTGTGTTAAGCTGGTGAAATACAAAACAGAGAGATCTCTTTCTGAAGAGCAAGTTTAGAGATGAATCTGGCAGACTGTTGGCTCCAAGGCAAATTGAGACTATCAGAGAAATTTGTTGAAGGCCTGGCTGGGGTGAATGCCTCCTTTCTTACAGTGAGGGTGTTTGAGCAAGAAGAGTTGGTGATCTCGGTGCTGATGACTTTGCCCTGAAAAAAGATGTCCTTTCAAGTAGGCTGTTCTCAGACCATTTACATTCCCCAGGGTCTGGTGTCTCCCAGGGGTTTGGTGGTACAGCTGTGCTGGCACACTTCCTAATGTACTTGTAATAGCAAAAAAACACTTTCTCTGAAGGAAGTTTATTCTGGTTTGACAAATAAAATTAAATGCAGCAATAAAAGCATTCTTAGACACTTATACTGAACTAGAAATACAGATATTTTAAAAGGAAAAACAGTAGAAATGTGGAGTCATCTCTACTGAACTGGTTGTGTGCAACCTTTCCTTGTATTTCAGGCAAATGTGCAGACGTACACAAAGTGAGGGCCTGAATTCAAGAGGTTAACACTGAATGTGTATGTGTCTCAGCTCCAGCCTGATTTTTGTGCCTTACAAACACAGAGGAAGGCTCAGCCCCCACCAATAAATCTGACACAAAAGAGATAGAGAAGAAGGGCTTTTGCACTATTAAGTTTTTGGTTTCAAATCTGGGAGGTGGAAGAGAGATTTTTAGTGCCATGGGTTAAATAGCTTTTAAATAGACTTGGAAGAAACGTAACGGTTAATCTATCCCCAAAACTTTTATGGATATAGTTTTACTAGTATAGGTTTGTAATCCCTTTGCCATGTTTTTTAGTTGTAATGATTCCTGGAAAAATGCTGCTGTTCAGCATACCTCACTTTATTCACTGACCTGATATAACCAATGCATGCATTCTTCACAGGTTAATGAATGTCTACCTAAAAAACCTTGGTCAAAATACTTGACATGTCTCATGCAGGCATCTAGATTACTTCTAAATGCATTTTATTGGGAAAGTGGAAAGACAGTCTTCTAGTGAATCCTCAGTTTTGGAGGGGCCAACAGACAGACTGCCTAATGAGGGCAGAACTGAGGGGTGTTGCTGACTGAGTGGACACTATAGATGTTAATAGGGTAGAAAAGAACGTAAGAAGCTCTAAATGAAATGGTGCCCTACTGTGCTGAAAGAGGAAGACAGTAAGAATCTGAAATCCATTTGATTGAAGTACAGCAGAAGGTGTTATTCTTCAGCAAGATAATGCTCAAAATTAGTTCATCACGAGTTGTAAGGAAGCCCATGTGGGATGTCCACTTTGGAGGACTGTGAGGTATAGAGGAAACTTTGAGTGGTTTCTAGTGCTTTACGTAGATCAGAAGCTCTTAGTGCAGGTCTTTCCAGCTCTCAGACCATATGTTGGTGTTTTGTTCACTTTATGGTGAAAGTATGTATAGGTACATAAACACATCAGAAAACAGAAAGACCCTTCATTTATTTTTTACTCCTAAAGATTAAAAATACTTTTAGGTAACTGTACATTCTGATGTTATACTACATCCGCCTTTGCTTGTGCTTTAAGTTGTAAATTTGTCAAATAGGGAAACAAAGTCTGTGCTCGTTTGTTTGTTTTTCTAGTCAGGTGGTCCTCAGGTTCATCTAAGAAAAGATTGAGGAACATCAGTGAAAATATGTTGTCATACCAAAGAAAATGCTTTTGAATTTTTTAAAGAGGAGTAAAATAGCAAAAGCTAATATTGTAGTGTTGCATTATTTATGGTGCTTATAGCGTTGAAAAAATCTTGCAGTGTTAAGACTGTCCTAAAATGAACTGGAATGGTACATTTCTTTTACTCTTTTTCTCTGATTTCTTATTTTGTCTATAAAGCAGATATAGCAAGCTTGGGATTTGTTTTAAGATCACATAATAAGAGCAGGGGAGAAAACCTCTCAACTTGCATAGCTTAATAGAATAAGCAAAATCTGTAGAAAAACAACTCTGTTGTAATTTGATGTCAGTTCTGCACTAAAATCTTTTATTACAGTGCAGCACTGTAACAATAAGCCTCAGTCATTACTGTCTTTCAACTTACCTGACTGTGATAAGCAGTACAGTATTTGTTTCTGCCTTTATGTCAACATTGTGCTGCAAGTAGTTCATGACAGCACTTCAGCGTGGCAAGCTGTGTCATGTGAGGATACTTGAGAAATGCATCCTTTCAAGGCAGCTGACATTCTTGCATTGAGGTTGAAGAAGGTTGCAGCACTTTTCTTAAAGCCAAGAAGCTTCAAGAGGAAGATCAATCTGAATTTACTACTTTTTCCACGTCTCTTTGTGCCTATTAAAAAGGACAAGCTGCTGCCAAGCTAGTTATATTTTCAGCTAAATAAAGCCAGAGTTAAATGGGACAAACCACCTAAATAAAAAAAAAGTCAAAATATAGCATGAGATGTAGCTAAATTTGGAGTTCTTAACAGCAAGCAGCTGCTTAAGTAATTAAAGTGTATAAGGTGCTACTGACCAAAGCAATTAGTATGTAATTTCATTAATGGTATTAGGATTGCAGTAACAATATTTAAGTCTTTCTGTCCAAATCAAGATTGCAGGCAATTTGTGACATGCACAAGATGAGGTTAGAAGCAGTGAGATGTTACAGTATGTTACAGCACCACTGTCTGAGAGGATTTGTAACTGCGCAAGAACATGTCTTACACTGGCTGTATCTTGTTAACGCTCCTAATTGACATACGTTGTTCTCGAGTTTTCATATACATACGCTTCTAAAATTTATATGCTAGGATGTTTTTAAGTTTATATATAAAACAAGGCTTCATGGGGGCTGCTAGTTTTTTGTTTATCTTTGCAATTAATTTGTGAGTTTGCTGCTGTTCAAGAGCAAAAGAGAATTATTCTTTTTTTGTATGTTTTTGTGGTTTGGCTTTTAAGTGGTTCAAAAATCCTGGAGAGCTCAGGCGTAGTAAAATATTCCAAGTCCCTCTGAATTTGAAAGTGCTGCAGATGACAGGTTTCTAACTTACAAGGTCTGCAACTCAAAGACAAGTGGGTGATGGGCCCAGCAACTACAGTTAGGTAACTTCATTCCTTCAAGAATAACTATAAATATTCTTCAGAAGATGACAATGAGTTTTAGAGACTAGTTAGAAAAAATATGTATCAGAGGGTGAATATGCAATATACTAAAGTCATTTCCAAAGCTAGAGTAGCATCACTGACAAATCATTCAGTCAGGGAACCGAAGCTGGGAAAGCTTGCTGCTGGGACACCCGTGGGTATTACTACCACAGTGGCTAACCTGGAGCTGCTGACACTGTTAAAAAGCCATCGAGAGAAATCCTTCAGAGCCTTGAGGCTTTACAGCAACACTTTTGGCCTACCTTAAGCTCTGTCCTGTTGACGCATTACCTCTTTCTAGGTCTAAGGCTTT
Source organism: Manacus vitellinus (assembly GCF_001715985.3). Classification (NCBI taxonomy): domain Eukaryota; kingdom Metazoa; phylum Chordata; class Aves; order Passeriformes; family Pipridae; genus Manacus; species Manacus vitellinus. The sequence goes on from NW_021939256.1 coordinate 11,602,102, forward strand.
CTAGGTCTGTAAATATGTGGGCGTGCTTTTGGCAGAGGAAGCCAATCTTCGCTGCTTTTCTGGGCTGTATTTCAGATGTGAAACAGAGCCAGGTGAGCAGGTTGTCTCACCCCTTGTGAACACTGACCCTGCGCCCAGAGGTTTTTGGGGCGTCATTCCTAAGAGGAGTGGTGGAGGTGACTTAAGGCAGCGCAGTGCAGGACACTGGTGCCCTGCAAGCTCTTTTGAGCATGCCAGTGACATCCTTGTCACGTGGGGTGAAGGAAATGGAGATGGCCTTGTAAGAAGCAATGGTCTGTTAACAGACATGGGGGAAAGTATCTTGTGTTCTGCTTCCAGCCTTGTTATATGGGTGTGCAAGGAGGTGAATCTAGACAGGGAATTGGGCTCCCTGAACACCGACTAGATGGAGAAGAGCAGCGGGCAAAATCACAGGGCACACTGTGTACCTGAAGCGGGAATGCACACAACTTGTAAAATCAGGCACATGGGTCTCAGAAGGAAAACTGGCATAATGGACAAGTTGGTTTTGGCTCACACCAATATGTGAGGAGTCTTCTGTGTAGCACACCTTCAGCTTTTGCCTCTGGGTAAGCCTGATCTTGACTGATTTTCACCAGTGCAGCGGGATATTAAATCACAAAGGACCAGGCTTTGAGTAGCTGAAAGAAAAGGAAACTTTGTTTGATGAATTCAGAAGAAATATTAGCACGTTTCTGGTTTTCTTAGGCCTAGATAAATTTAGGCTGATTTTCAATGAAGATTTGAATGGTAAATTGACATTACTTGTTCTTTTGTATTGTTGCTGGTCTCAGGATTGTCGTTGGTAGTTTTGATTGGGGTTGGATTTTTCGTTTTGTTGGGTTTTTGTTTTGTTGGGGGTTTTTTTGTGTGTGTTTAAAAAAAACCCATGTTGGCTAGCAGGAGTTCTTGGAGTCAGTGTATGGCAGAGGGAAGCGTCACAGAGATTTTATAAATGACTGTTTTTCGCATCAGCGGTGTGCGGTACAGACACCTTCAGTGGTGGCTCCACACCGCCATTTGGGATGAGACTGCAGCAATATGCTTTGCCATCTGGGGATCCGTGAGGAAGGACTGTGGCGTTCCCTTCTCATGCAGTGGAGGTTTGCGCTGTGTTACAGCAGTAATTCCTCACAATTTATCCACCCTTTGCTGATGGGGCCAGGGGAGATCTCCTTATTCGGTGCCCAAAAGGACTGTGTGATTTTTGGAAATAACCACTCGGCTTGCCTGAAGGGAGAGCCTAAAATAGACAGCCAATTCAGAGAAAGCATATCTGTCTGCATATGAAATCAAATGCATGCCCGAAAACACTGTTCCTTTAGTGGGGCAAAGAAATGTATGGGAAGCTTATATCGGTGCTGCACAGGCACCAAGAGGACATCTGGTGGCAGCTGCCTTCATCTGTGAAGCAGAGCTAAGGTAGGCAAGCGTGCTCATCGTTATTTGTCAGATGCCAGGTTTAAAAGTCCCAAGTCAGAGGCAATTTCTAATGTTCTATAAGTAAATTTATTTTAATCCTCAACAGGCTCTTAGAGAAGCATTTTTTGATGCAGTATTGCAATATCAAACAACTCTCCCCCAGTTCAGTCTCTTGTAGCTAATTTACTCAAATGATGATTGGAGTTAATAGGAAACTATTAAAGCTACTGATATAAAGAAATCAAAATTACCCTGGCATTAAAGCATTTTACTTTTTCGTATGACTTTGTTTCTGTTAACTCAACTCTGACAAAGAAGTACCTTAAATATGAAATATTCCTGTTGCCTGCTTTGCAAGTCCATCGGTCACAGCTAGGTAACTATTATGTGCTGAAAATGCAATCTTTAATTAACTTGGAGGAATAGCTGATTCATTAATTGCTGTGTGCAACTTTTGGAACTTGTATTACATCCTCAAACATGCTTTCTAAGCCAGCAATAAACCTGTTCAAAGCAAATTTTAAAACTCGTGGTTTAAACTTGGTAGGAGTAAAGGTTAGCTCGGGTATCAAGTGATGAGAGACACACCTAATTTAATAACAATAACAACGAGAACAACTAATAATAATAATATTAATAATAATAATGCTTCAGCACCAGCTCTGCAGACACATCACTTCCTGAAGAGAAATGCTAATGGACTTTTTGGGTTAATCCAACCACTTTTTACTTGAAAGCTGTATTTAAGTTGTGGAGTGGCTGTGAAATAAAACCCCCAATGCAAGAAGCCTGGGAGTTGCTGGCTGCCAGGTGGGGATTTCCCCAAACAGGTGGGCGATGCTCTTGCTGAGCAGTCGCCAGCACTGGCGCTGGAGCAGACACACATTACTGGCATTGGCTGGAGCGACCCAGAAGCACGTTAGGAAGTTACGCACGATGTTTCCCGGAGCAGGGATAAGGCTTGGACTTTCTTGGCAGGATAGGAGGGACTAATCCGTGCAGTGGTACTTATACTGATTTGTAAGGATTGTTCAACTGGGATTACTCAGCTGGGTATTATGGTGTTTAATCAGGGAGGGAGAACACAGGTTCCCTAAAAGAAAGAAATAGATGCTTTGACTGGTTTTAACTTTGTTTTTAATAGCTTTAGATTTGTAAGACATGTACGATGTAGAAGGTAACTCTTCTCATCTGTATGAATTTTTAACTCCTTTTTGAATTATGACTTGTTTAGTAATGTTGTTTATTTGTCTATATTTGATTTACACTTTCATTCTTTATTTTTTTTCTCTGACACAGGTGAAGAATAAACCATCCAAGTAAAACTTAAGAGAATTGTTATGAGTAGAAATGTGTATATAGGAAATGGTAGAATAAATTGGGAAAAGTAATAATTTTTATTCATGTAAGCATTAGTGAAACACATAATATTTTAAAGTTTTCTATTCTGTTTCTTTTATGTAGAAGTATGTAATCTTAATTAAAATGGAACTAAACCTGACCTTTGCTATGTCAAATTGCAGTTCGTACTGATACAGGATATCTTCTTATAAATATGGCTGTCTAATATAATATGCAGTCTGCCAAGCATTTACCATGTGGTCAGCAGACAGTATTTCAGTTCATGTCTGCATTGCTACCCAAGGTTATGCTTCCTGAGTTCTGACTGGTAAGTATCTTAATGGCTCAGTGGGCTAACACGGTTTTTGCCTGTTTTCTGAAAAGCTTCAGTGAATTTTCTGGTTTGTTTTTTTTTTTTTATGGGCTGCACAGGCTAGGAGCCCATCTGCTGCCCAGCTATTGCCCCAAACATGTTCTCTTGAAGGATAAGGGACAGTCTTTCTATAATCATCATTTTGGGATGTATTGACAGGACTTGCTTTCTCAGTTTTGCTATTGACGTAATGCACCAAAATTGAAGCATCCAGTTAGCCTTACCAGGAAGGTAAGACTTGAATAGAGAATGCCTGTGTAAGTCAGTCTGTCTGTCTGTGTCTCATGCATTCCCCTATGTTCACTGTCTTTTTTGTTTTTCATCCTGAGTTAAGAAATGGCCACAATAAGGCTATAGATTCATGACTATTCCTCATATATCTATAATTTAAGCTTTAGGATTCCCTCTGTTCATAACTACTTTTTGGACCAGGAAAATCCATCTGGCCTGCTCACTGTGTGATGTATCGCGTCCTTCACCAATGTAGCCACTCAGTCCTTGGGTTTTTTGAGGATTAGTCTACTCCAACCCCAGGTTTGACCTTTGAAAGAATACACCACTCTGCCCACTATGGTGCTGCTTCTATCTTTGATTTTATTTTCTATCCTCCGGGTAACTGAGGCTGTTCTGAGTTTTCCCCTGTCTTGATAAACACAAACAAATAAAGGCTTTCTTTTTAAGGTCTTTCTCAGCCTTTTTCTTAAATTTGTGAACTAAAAGTAGGTAACATGAGAAAATGGTACAGGAAAACCGCTGAACTTCATGGAGGAAAGCTGCAGATGTTACCAGTTTCTTGAAAATTAATCTTATGGCTGGATTTTGTAATCAACTCAAGAATGACAATTTCCCAGAGGTCTACTTAATCTGATATTCTGCTTTAAGTCATGTGTTTACTCAGTGTTTACTGTGCAGTAGTGGTTGTGCAGGCACTGGCCTGAAAAGAAAGTTTTGAAAGGCCATCAGCTGCTTGTGATTGCTGTCATTGGTCATCAGCAATAACTGCACAAGGGTGTGTGGTGCTCACCCAACAGGAGATGGGCAGTTCCACTGTCTGTGCAGTCACATGGGATCAGCTGGTGTCATGTTTGCCTTTGGGTTCAAAGTCTGACCTGACGATTTTTTAGGAAGGTATGCTTTCTTCCTACTTTTTTTGTTTGTTTGTTTGTTTAGTTGGTTGATTTTGTTGTGGTGGTGGGATGGGTTTTTTTGTTGTTGTTGTTTGGTTTTGGTTTTTAAAGCTGCAAATTTCCTATAAGAAAATGGGTATCTGGAAGATTAAGTTTCAGTTCTGCTTTACAAAGGGTTTATGTGTGTCTGGAAAAGGGACTGGCCATGACTTAAATATTTTAATCCTATATCTTATAGTTGTAATATACATAATCAGAATTCTAGATGGTTTAGATGTTTTCCTTGGATTTCAAACCCCTCTCTCATCGTGATGCCATTAGTGCTTTAACACTTGTGAGTGTCTTAGAGTAAAGCAAGGATTCAGCAGTAGTGGTGGTGGTAGTGGTAGCCACCTACAGCAATCGTCTGTCAAGGCAACTAACATCCATCCATGCCACAGAAGGACCAGTGTGAGTCTTCAGTTCTTGGGTTAGAAATGGGAGCATGCATACTGGGAGGCACTTCTGAACGTTGTCTGTGAATAATTGCAGCATCATTAAAGACAAAACCATTAAAATCTCCATCAGAGACATGCCTTACCTTAATGTCAAGCGTTAGACGTGTGACCTGGACAAGAACTGAATTTTCCATTTTTTAACCATTCATTTTTTTTTCCATGAGAGTTCCTGAAACTCATTTAATGCACTAGTCTAAGGGTAAAACTTCATTCCTTCCTGCTGTAGGGCACCTATAGCCAGTTGCTCCTGTTACTTGTTGAAACTTTGATTTTTTTCTACCAGCACCTTTCATATGTAGCTTATTCCTATAGTTGTTACCTAGCAACATTAATTTTGTTCAATTTAGTTTGTCTTCTATTTCAAGAAATCTATCAGGTTTTAAGAACATATCTAGAGTCCAACCATGAACATGTAGAAAAGAGGTATCTATAGAGGGAATTCTCTCCAGTACCTGTAATTAATGTACATACAGTTGGTGTTAGCCATCACAGCCTTACTGGCAGAAATCGAAATAGATGCATGTGCCATTTAAAAATTACCCAGAGGATACTGGAGCAGTTACAAGTTCGCTGTTGATTTCTCTGTGTGGTGTTTCAGTGTGCTCAAAGAGCACAGATGCCTATCTCAATTTCACGCTCTTTTACCAACCGGCATCTCTGTTTCTTGCCCTTCTCTCCACGTCATGGTCCATTTAGCATTTTGGAAGCTGCGCATGCAATGATGTGACATTTTCTAGGCCCGCAACCATAGTTACAGTACAAAGTAGAGGATTTCACTTGAGCTAAAGAACATTAGAATGTAATAAAGGAAAGGAATCTTCAGTGCAGAGTCCATAAGGAGACTTACAGGGTGCATAAAATTTTGGGGTTCTGGCTTGTAATTTTTAATTCAGACTGACCACTCTGGAGTTGGTGATGCCTCTGGGACACGAAGTTGTGTTTGTGTCTTCTGGTTTGACTTGAAATGAACAACAAACCTCTAAGCTTCTAATGTTCAACCAAGGCAGTCTTGATATTTTTATAATTGGTTTGACAGCATTCTCTGATCTGGAGAACAGTGAGAGAGCATAGGGTTTGCAAATATTTTTTATATTGTCTTTTTTTTTCTTGTGCAAAACTATCCACCTGTGTGGAGTTTTCAGAAAATTAGGAGGGGAGAGACTGCATAGAATTGGAGCTGATATTGGGAACAGAGGGTGTCATTCAGCTGTAACATCACTGTTGAGGTCACTGTGGGGATTTTGAAAAATTGTAAGAGATCTGCTTATTATCCTCCACCTTCTGTTGCATGCATCGCTCAGAAGTGTACATGCTGCCAAGTGCTAAATGAATGCATCTGTAGTGGGACTGTAGGTAGCAATTGTACGAGAATTGCAGGTCAGAATAGTCAGCTGGTGCCTGTGGCATTAGTGGAAGCTGGAATCAGACTATGGAGGAATGCGAGACATTTGGGTGAACATAGGAAATGTAGTTACATGCTCAGAGGGAAAAAGTAACAGAGGAGTATGAGTGTTACCTAGAATGGACTTCTGTTTGCATCGTTACAACTGTGTGTTGTCAGCAATAGTATACTTTCAAAAAGTTTTAATAACTGAGATTTCTGAAAAAATCCTTTCAAAACAGCATTTGGACGCAGCACTGGAGGGACATGCTGCAGTTCCTATATGCAAGGGATCCCCTTAATAAGGGGTTGTCTTAGAAAAGGCGTTTGTATACTCATCACGGTAATCGTTACCTGAATTTTTGATCGTAAATCATGAGATTTCCACAATACCAACATCTTTGCAAAACATACTTGCATCACCAATATGAATCAGAATAACTTATATGCAGTTTTAGAGATTTGAAACAGGATGCTGAGGTGGATACCACAAGTTTTTTCCCCCATTTCAAATTCTGGTTAAGTCCTTCTGTCCATTTTAATATAAATATATTTTCCCTGTATCACCTATAATTTACATAATGTTTGACTGCATCATCAATGCAGGATGCTAGGATATCTACAACTTGTTCCTTTTCTTTCATTGTTTCCATCTGTCTCCTAATGTATGCAGGAGGGCCTGCTAACCACTTTGATACCATCCTCTACTGAGCTAAACCTGAATGAAATCTTATAGTAGTTATATCTTAGTTTCTTTATTTTGTCAGGGTGGATCTTGACTGTGCTGCACTGAAACTCATTTTGGGGAACTGATTGCCACAGTTAGGTTGTCAAATAGGAAGAGGTGGTCAATCAACAGCTGCATTACTATATCAGATAGTTGTTTACATACATGCTGTTAGGCTTCATATAGTACCAGACTTAATTTCATGGTGGCTGAAAAGTGGTACAGCTTTTTATAAATCTCCTACTCAATTCCTAGTAACTCTCGCATCAGTATTCTCTGTGAACTGATACAAGGGATAATGCTGGATGATTAAATTAAAAAATGAGCAAATTAGAAGGAAATTATTTATTTTTTAAAATAAAAGGTTTTTACAAACCTCTTAAATCACAGCTCACTTAAGTCCTGTTATGTTTTTTTGTAGCGTTTCCTGTGAACTGTAGACCATGTGTAAAAGGGGAGGGTATTTGCCAAACTACCATTGAGGACATGAAATGCATCCTGGTCTGTAGTCGAAAGCTGAGATTCTTTCCATGTTCATCGTTTGTTTTTTTTTCAGTAAATTTCTGCAATGCAATGAGCCCCTTGACAGCCATGGAAATACCTGCTTTCTTTGAGAGACTGGCACAGATGAAGATGAGCAGGGATCATTTCAGCTTTATGTCGCTTCAGAATAAGTGGGATCCTGTTTAGTCTTGTTAGCTGAGCTTAACATGTCAAGGCCAACAACTACCAAAATAAGTAAATAAATGAGGATCTAGGGGATAGAGAAGGACTAGAAGGAGAAAGACAAATGGGACATGGTTAAACACAGATTAAAGTTTGCTCAGGCCTAATTTAGGGGTTATCATCCCTCCTATGGCATGCTCGAAAACATTCAGAAAGTATTCAAAGTGCTTTGTTTTAGTGGAAGATGATAGCTTAGCTCAATATCTCAGTAGAGGTTTTGTAACAAAGTTTCATTTTTTCTTTGGACTGAACTCTCAGATTTTTTTCTTGTAATTGAAATCATGATTTACTTTACCAAAAATATTACTTGCAACATCCAGCATAGCTGGTTTCTGAACAAAGCCAAAGTTTAACAAGTTGCAGGCAAAGAAACAAGATGAAGTTCAGGCAGCTGTCGGTATATGCACTTTGGTTCTAGTTTGAGAAAGAACATTGCTTACAGAAGAGTCTATAAAACTGCCAGTACCCTGTCCACCATCAGAAGTATGTCAGAGCTAGGTTTTGCAAGGTTTTCCTTTTAAAAGTATAGTCAAAAGCTGTTTGCATGTTTGTGCGTGGAAGTGGTAAGCTATCATCTATGCTGTTCAGTTGAAGCGAAAAAATAGCCCTTGAATATCCACTTTCATACTCATTGATCTTATGGCAGAATTCAGTACAGATTAAGGAAAATATCCTTTTGTAGCCCTGGAAGTGCATGTCTGCAAGATAGCTGGAAATCTAGAGGTTCCTCAGCTACCTGCAACTCTGCTTGATAGATCCTTCCAGGTCAGTCACAGAATTTGTTTGCAAACACTTAGAGGGCTAGCATAGTGCCATGCTGGCTCAAAGCCCTATGATTTGCAAATTTTGCTGCTGACTAGCAAGCCTCCTCAAAGTCAGTTTTACTGGCTTTTTTTCTTCCCATGTAGAGTGCTTTTGATGGAGGCTCACTGGTTGGTGGAGAAAGATACTTTGAAGGATTGCACTATGTATGAAATACCCTTCTGAACAGTGTACCTGCAGATGGTTAAAGTAGTTAGAAATTCCATGGATGGCATATTTCATTTTTATTTAGTTAAGCTCTGTAGAGAACCATCACAAGTAACATACTGGATTACTTGGCAGGCTGAGACATCTGCTGGCACTTCTGAGGTGTAGGCTGAAGCAGTGAGGTTTCCTATTGCATAATGCTGAAATCTCTTCAAAACGCAATGGTATTTAGTAGTAAATGCCATTGTATGGAGATGAAGCTGTATGAAATTCAAGATTGCAGGCTTTGTCTTTAAAAAGCATAAGGATCTGTGCTCCTGCAGAAGTTTTATAGCAAGACTGAGGGCTATTATTAGCAGTGCTGCACCCACAGAGAAAAGGAGTTGACAGAGGAGTGAAACCAGATTCTGGACTTTAGTGCAACATATTATTAGGAGAACTCTATATGCACCTTGTCAGTGCTTGTCCTGTTGGAAGTTGAATTTAGGTGTGTAATTGATATACTTAAAAGCTTGCTAATGGTAATTCAATGCTATAATCTATGTACTCGGTTTGCTTACTGTTTTGCATGAAGTGCCTCGTTTTATGCATATTAGGCTGCATTGGACACCTTTGTAACTATTTGATTTTTCAGGGATAGCTTGAGATGACTCTTAATCGCTCCTTCCATGTTACAATCACCTGAAAACTTAATGATCTTGCACACTAATAGCTTCGTCTAAATTGTTAATAAATTAGCACTCTTGTGGACCAAGCCATACGGACTTCCATTGAATGTACAGCTTGACTTTCTTCCCTTTCTGCTTTTCACCCTGATAAACAATTGCTGTTGGTTGCTGTAATATATACTCCCTGACTCTGCAGCCAGGGTCTGTCTTTTATGTCTCCTACATCCAACTCCAAAGCTTTTACTGGACAGTCACCTGACATCCTACAGCTCAGTCTTCTGGTACTTTGGATGAGTGATAAAATTCTAAAGCCCTGTAATTTGGCCTCTTCCTCTTTATACTCCTACTCCTGTGGTTACCTTGTGATTGCTCAAGAAGTGTTTTCAATATGTCCTCTCCAAATGGGATAAGAATCTGGAGTAATGAAATTTAAATTGCATCTCTGTCTCAAGATTGCTAAAAATAGCAGGAAAATTATTGTAGACTTTGTCCAAGCAAAGCAAAGCTTAGATTGTTTAAAATGCATGAAATAGCTGACGGACAGAAAAGATGGTGTAGTGTAGTGAAGGTGAATCCTAGTAGTAGTGCAGTAGCTGTTAAGTACTACAGATGGAGGAAAATGACCATAAAGAAATTAAAGGAAGCAACTCGTTTATGGGGTCATGTGAGGGTTTTTCTGGTTTTTTTGGTTTGTTTTTTTTTTTGACACATGTTCAAACCTAGAAGTCCTCTGAGTACATTTTCAGTGAAGGCTAAGTGGCTGTTACTTTAGTAAAGAGCCTACTGACTTTCAGTGAGGAACATAGTATTTAAGGTCACTAAATAGAGCTCAGGTGTAGAGACATGGACCAGCACCTATTTAATTCTGAGCAGATCTTTTGTTCATCCAACACTAAAAACTGGGGTTGTCAGCATCCCAAACAATTGCTGTGTAAATGTCATGTTCAGATCCCATTATGGTTATCAAGGTATGTTGTTGGTGGACAGAAATTCAGTGGTGCTGTTTCAGATTATATCCTCAAGAAATGTGATACTAGTTCAAAATGATTTATGATATCTAAAAGAAAGTAGTACAGTTAGTTGCAAGCTGAATAGCTGCTTCTGGTGGTTCATTTACCTAGAAAACATGGCAAAAGAATGGATATCAGAAAATAAGGTGTGTTTTAGCTGCATAGCACTGTGCAAGTATTTGCTAGCTCCATTACTTCTCTCTACTTACCATCCATGTAATAAAAAGTTTTGTGAGATAGAAAGTTTGCAGGCAGCAATGGTATATTTTGCCAGGCCAGTTGGTACAGTTGGAAAATAAGGGCACATTTTTGGATGCATAAAGCTCTGTTTAGTCAGAAGTAGCTGTTCAGGCAGTGGCTGTGCTGTAACCAGAAGCAGATATCGATGTGTGTGTTCATCAGCCCACTGAACTCCTGATAGGGGATGACGTAACTTGTGGCTAGGGAGTAATTACAGTGCTCTGCAATAGGAGTTCAGAGAGTGGTTAGTGCAAAGGGCTCACAGAGTTCTGTTGTCTTGCAGAGTAATTATGATCATTAAAGAGGAATGATTGAGCACAAGTTACTTATTTACAGTGAGGTAAGGTGGCGTATGTGGAAAGGTTGGTGTCCTTTTTAGGGACTGATGTTTCTCCAGCCACCCACACCACATCCCTGGTTGATTTACGTTGAGCTCTTTAAGGTAGGGGTCTATCTGTCACATTGTAAGAGCAAGGACACAGATAGATCTTTTTATGAAAGTCCTTGGAGTGCCCTTCAAAATACTGTATCACAAAAATATGCAGAAATACAGGGTTTTTTTTTTAAAGATATAATGTTGGCTTTCCGATGCATGCAACAGGGGAGTGAGTGTGTCTTCCAGCTATTGACTTCTGCAGCACTGTCTTATGTTTTTTTCTTCTAAATTATTTGGTCTTACAAAGTGTTTATTACACCGGCAAACTGAACTTGATACACTGACAAGCTGAATGGTACACTTTTGAAATGTATCAGTAAGAGAAGTGGTGCTTCACATTAGCATTGCCATTAAAAATCCCAAATTCTGGTTATATATCCACACACTCACCACCACCCCCCATGTATATATATAAATACTATTATAGAAATATTTCATTCTGCATGAGTAGTTTTCACCAAGGAAGACAAAACAAATGTCCATTGCTGGCTGTTACTAGCTGCCTTTAAATAAATAAATTATTCCTGCAATAAAAATTTGCACTATTAAAATATAGCTATAAAATTATGTGACAGTTTTACTGAAACTTCGTCTTTGCTCTTGCCATGTTTCTTTTATCTGGGACTTCCAGGTGCATTACACTGCCTTTATTTTTTTCTTCCAGATGATGATGTGGACCTAGAAGCTTTGGTAAATGACATGAATTCCTCATTTGAAAGTCTATACTCCACATGTAGCATGCAGTCGGAAACCACTCCGCTCCTTCAAAATGGTCAGCTCAGCCGTAGCCAGCTGCCATCCTCGGGACCCGGCACACTGCAGCCCACCTCTCCAAGGCAGAAGGTGCAGCGGTCTCAGCCAGTGCGCATCATGGCAGTCAGGTAGGAACAAGGGACTCGCCTCCCTTTTGCTAAGTAGTTTCAAAGGAACTACATTTTAAAATAGGAGATCCACTTTGGTAAGGAACTGAATAGCCTTAGACTGGACTTTTGCATAGAAAAATGTACCAGGTAGGTGAAGGACATAATATTTCCACGTATTATCATGTAGGTTTGATATATCTGTAGTAGCTGACGTGTAGAAGTGTATCATTGGTACCAATTGGCAGAAATTATAGACATAATTGGATTTGTTTCCAAATTCTTAAAAACCATACCTGTTCTCTCAGGTATGGTGCCTACTGACAGCTTCTTGGTGTTTTTAAACATAAGAGATTGTGTAGATAGATGAGGCTGTGTTCAGGTAGTTTTGATATACAGGAAGTGCCTCTCAGTTATTTAATTGTTCTTCCTAGAGCACTTTCGTCTCACTTGAGTGCATTGTGTGAGTCATTGCCAAAAAAAGAAGTGTTAAAGTTGTCCTCCTGTTCTAAGGATGAGGACTGGAATTCAAACTTCAAGTGAAAAACTCTTGATGGTGATGAGAGAGTCTATTGGTGATGTATAGGTTCTTAAAATCTTTTTAGGCAGCAGGAGGAAAGGAGCTCCTGTCGGCATAAGTAGGTAAATAAATTTATTTCCTTCTAGTTAGCAATGTCTTCTCTAAAAAGTAATAATAATAACAAAGTGAAAAGTAATAATATAATAAAAGAAAAATCCCAGATGTGGAAGGGATTGCTTCTAGTCCTTTACATGGATGTATTACCTATAGGAACAGTATTCTTAAGACAGACAGCTTTTCTATTTGAATGGGTAGTATGCAGTAACTGTAACGCAACCAAGTCAGTTGATGATGCAATTAATTCTACAAGTATTTCATACTTAACCTTGAATAGGGCTGTACTAGAAAGTGTACTCTCTGGAGTAGTGTAACTGTTGATGTTTTGTAAATATCTCAGTCAAAACACTTAATTTAAACTCTTTTTGCATTTCAAAACTTAGAAACTCTATTTTCAGAACATTCTACCTTTCTGAAGTCTGTACTCCCATACACACAAGAACATCGTGTGTTTTATCATTAAAGAAAATAATGGCAAAACTTTTATTCAAGTTAATCTAGACTCCTACAGGGGAGATGGCTGCATCTTCTTTGCAGCCAGAACAGAGTGATTGACTGTGGTCTCTTGAGAACACAGGTTCACATGCATATCAGTCAGGAAGTAAACAATGCACTGGCAGTAGTAGTAGAGACACAGCAGAGTGCAGCACAGAGAACTCCTATTTCAAGGAAACCACACCTTTCTAATTGGATTGAGTCTGTGGTTCCACTTCTTACAGTGGAGGTCAGTCAAAAACTTGCAGTACGGTGCACTATTGCAAGTTGCTGATATGTCATGTCTAGTGGTCTGAAGAAATCTTACACTCTCTTTTTACCCTGTGCTACAGGGAACTGCAAACATGGGGAGCACCAAAAAAAAAACAAACAAGCAGGTCAAGTAGTTGTTGGAATGTAGACAAGCAGTAGTTGTCATAGTTATGGTTGGAGCCTGCTATTTATGGCAAGCCCCCAGATGTCCAAGGCTCATTTGTGGAACACTGAGGCAACTGAATTGCAGGACAGAGTTACCTGTGGAGCAGATTTCATAGTAGTTAACGTTATCAGCCCCTGGGTTCTGGTACAAAGACAGTGAGTGTACCCAGAGTGGGACACACTGCCAGGGGCAAACCCAGCAGTTGTCTCCCAGGCAGCTCTGTTAAGGAGGCTGTGCTTGCTGAAGGCATGGGGAAAAATGAGAGCAAATTGAGTTTTTAATGATTTGTCCTTCAAATACAGAAGTTAGTTGATTATCTCTGGAAACTTCCATGATTGCCACTAGATGGTGCCTTCTGCTCAGGCCTTGAAGGGCAGACTGCTGCAGTCACCTGGTGCGTCTTCAGTGGTGATGCCCTGGCATTAGGGAAACCTAAAGCCATCTATGTGGTCATGAATAGATCTTACAGCTTTTCTGGTAGGCTTTAGTTTTCCTTTTTGTTGGTGTGGACAGTGCAGGTGTATTATAAACTGGAGCTTGAAACTCTTGTTGGTCCTATGTATACTCATGAGGCACATTTCAGTAGGTGCAAATTTACCTGAACAGTAACTGTACAACTGGCATAAGGTGGGAGGGTGTAATTGCAGCTTATTGCTGAAGCTGTCTTTGCCTTTTCATTTCTTCAGAAAATGCCGAGTTGCTTGGAGATAGAATCTGGTATTATAAAGAGGTGACAATACTGTTTCAGTCTCAGCTTAGAGAACTTTAGAGTGGGGTACACATTTGTTTTCAAATCCGTGTGAAATTTGGCTCCAAGTGACAGCTGTTGTGTTCTCATCTTTCACGTTGGTTTGGAAGAGCTTTACTGACTTTCTGGTACACAGAGCTTAAGCTTATAAGCTAGTGTTTACAACAGTAAGAGTACAGATAGATATTTCTGTTTATTTTATTTGCACAGTTCCCTAGTTACTCACTCAAGTAATCAAATTATAAGCAACAAAATAAGCATAAACACCTAACTGGTCATTTTTCAATGCAGTTACCTTCTTAGCTCTAGCAGGTGCTGTAACTGTATAGTAGTTGCTTAGAAAAAAAGTGGATTTGACCTTGTCTTTAGTGTCAGTCATAAATGGCGGGGCAGGAGATCCAGGTCTAGTGATGCCAGTTTGCTCCTCTTAATGCTTAGTGCTTCTGTGTCTATAGGCGTCTTCAAGAAGAAGAACAGCAATTCAGAACATCATCATTGCCAGCCATCCCAAATCCCTTCCCAGAACTTTGTAGCCCCGCAAGCTCTCCAGTGCTGGCCCCTGGATCTTTACCTCAGAGTCAACCTGCTAGTAAGCATGTGAGTATGGGACAAAGTTTTGGGTCATCCATTTGCGTGCAAAATAGCAGTGGACTACTTCATTTTGAAAGCAGAAAAAAGCTTCAAGATAAGTAAAAACACTTGTAGACTTTGTCTGTGACTAGGGCAGCACTGGCCGAGAGAGTATCTTCAAATAGGCTTCCTTTCCTAAAAGGCTTGTAAGAATTAAGTGTATAAATGATGTAAACCTCTTTCAGATAAAAGCATGTCGTGAATGAAGCAATAATGTCTAATGTCCTTCAGATTTTGTTATTCAATATACAGACTTGCTAATTCAGAAGTCAAGTTAATTAGCTTAGAGTTGGAGGAGGATCTGTGCATATTATACTGCATGTTCTAGGTACCACAAAAACATTGAACAGGTGGATTCTTTAAAGTCATGGTGGTGCTTTATTTTGCTGTTTTTCATGAAGCTGCTTAAAAAGCAAAATAGTGTTCTTAAGAGCATGTAACTAGGCACAGCTCCTAGTAATGGGATTTAAGGGGAGTGCTGTCCCATGGAAAGCTGGTGGAGTCATCCTCTAGGTTCTTGGCAGTGAAGATAGCACAGACTGAGTTGCCATGTGGTCCAGAGCAATAACCCCAGCAACACTGCAGTTTTTCTTCTCTGTCCTACTCTACCCTCTGAGAAATAGTCATCTTGTTTTGTATTGTTCCTCAAGCACACTGAAACACTAAAGCTGGCTCAAAAACCTTTATATAGTAAACTGTGTTGACTTGCATGGGAATGAAAGGATAGGTTACTCTTACTGACCATTGGCTTACAGTAGTTCTGTGCTCATGTACCCAAAAATATTAAGAAGTTTTGCGTCACTGTCCAGTTAGTTTGTAATTAGCTCCTACATCTGCTCTGACAGATAAATGGTTTGGGTGGACAGTTCAGCTACAAGGAGTAGACCCTAATGTTTGCCCTTGCATGTTCTGTATTGTGTTACATTGCCTGCTGTCTTGAAAGACACAGTGCATCTTCATTGGTTTTACTGTATTTCTTACAAATACAAGACAGGCAAATAACCAAATAATGCACTGGGAAAAAATTGAGTGATCCTCTTGGGAATTTAGCACAGGGCCCTATCAGAGACCTAAGCAGAGAGGGTGTTCTGCCAAGGCGGTGTTGATCTCACTCTCGGGAGACGAAACCAAGGGCAATTCTGCCTCCTAGCACTTGCCAACAGGACAGCAGCATAGCTGTCTTTCTGAAACATACTGTAGTTGCTGATGAACCTATGTTTACCTCTCCAAATATTTCCTGGGTTCAGGGATTCTTTGTCTTTTAGCTGTATGTTTTATTAAAATTAACCAAGGTACCCTAAACAGTGCTTTGTAAAGTCTTAAGGAATCCTCAATGATCTAAGAGTCAGTTTTTGATGGAATTTAGAAACTAGTGGTTTAACAGCAGATAAATATAAAAGTAATCAATCTTTTAATGTATGTGAGAAGATGGCTGTGAATACAGAATAAAAGATTTTTTCCTAAATTTTACTTTATAATTTTTTAAAAAATTAATCTACCTAATTTTAAAATGTAAAATTTTGACAAATGTTTTAAAAGCCTAAAATGAAAGAGTTTATATTATGTAAATATGATTGCAGCTAAATTTTTTAATCAAAGACAATCCATCATAGTGGTAAAAGCTTTCAGGGTACAAGTTGAGAAGGCAGAACATGTTGGGCAATAGAAGCTTCTTTTGTAGATGCAGATATACCATTCATTTCAGCATGTCAACTCATTGGAGGCAGATGAGAAACACTGGCTCAGGGTGAGGGAATGACAGAAAAGTGTTCTTTCCCTCTCTAATGAATTATTTCCCTCCCTTTAATAAAGGGATAGAGGAACAGAACTGAAACCCTCCCTGGTTTTAAAGTATTGATGGACAAAAGTAAAGAAGAGTAGGTTCAGTTTTTTGGGAAGGAAGGAAACTTATTTTTATACGTCAATTTTAAACATGGAGCATTGTTGGATAACAAAATAATCTGTCTGATCAACCTCCTTGTAATTTGTGTTTAACCCAGTTCTAGTTCCCTTCAGTGGAGTCTGCTAAACATCATGAGTAAAAAAATCAGTAACTTAAAAAATGTTATACATCTTTCCAACTTCACCCCATTGAAAAAATGTAAAGTTTAGGAATTTGAGTAAATTATTTTAGGACATGCTCTGGCTTAGATAATGTCCATAGATACAAAATAAACTACTGTTTAAAAAAATGAGTGATGAGCTTAAAGTTAGCTAGTTAAAGGACTGCAATAGCATGTTTTAATAGCTGGCAGTTAGTGAAAATAAGTTGTGCTTTAAGAAAAATATAAATACAATATTGAATGCAAACCAAGGTTCAATATCAAGATGCTTAATTTCAGGTTCTCTGCTCGTAGATTATAAACAAAGATTAAATTTGGAGAGTGGAATGAGCCATTCTGATTACATGGGATATATGAGGTGTTAGTGAAAAGTGATTCCTTTTGTGCATCTGAAGGTAAATAAGCAAATAGCAGTTCTGGCCAGCAGTGCTGCAGCTCTGATCACACAGGGCATCACAACACACTCATGGCGTGGAAGAAGTGTTGTCGTTGGTCAGCTCCTATATAGGGCACTTGACAGGGACACAGGTTAATGTAGCTTTAGGGGATTTCAGAAAGGAGTGGATATTTTGTTTGCTGACCATGTGAAACAGTGGGGGGTCACTGGAAAGCTGGGATGTCTGATACAACTTCATAAGAAATGCAGTGTTGTTAATACTGTTCCTCATGGAACACCTCAGTCTTATTTTTAATAACAGTAAAATACAGCTCTGCAATGATAAAACCTAATAGTGGTTATGCAAGAGGAATTTAAAGATCCAGTCTTGTTAAACACAAAAGAGTCTCATGTCATATTGTCAAGCCTTAGCATAAAGAAATGCCAGTTCTGTTCAATTTTACTAAAACTTTTTCCCAGTATGTTGTTCCCTATAAGAAAAGGATGCGTGTGTGAATCAAAAAGTGAATAAAGGAGCTTTTAGGTCATAAAGCTTAAATTATATTTTCAGCTGAAAAATGGATATTGTCTTTTCCCATATGCAAAATTTTATTCATGCAGCTGGAGCCTGAGATATAAATTTCTTGTTGCTTCTGAGTCTTTACCTTGTTTTTTCATGCAGTTGCCACTGCCTTTTTTTTCAACAAGAGGTTCACAGCATTGCTTTAAAGGTAAAAGCAGTAAAGCAATGAAAAATAACTGTAACAAGCCTTTCTTACCTTTTTGTGGTAGTTTTTTTTTTGTTATCTCATGATGATGAAGCATTTTTTTATCTTAGTCAAAAAATTGTGCATATCAGGAATAATTTTATTTTTTAAAGTATTTTTTATGAGATCTGTTGGGTAATGGTACTAATTTCACCACAGCAGGAAGCAAGATGCCACCTCTGGCTCTACTGGCAGTCAGGCACTGAATACTGCTTTTAAAGCTGATGGCTGCAGCAGCATACTGTAGCTGCTCCCCAGAAGACAGAGAACAGTGAGAAATAACGGGTCTTCTATATTAGCACAAAACTAAAAACACATGTAGACAAATGGGATTGTCATTTAACAGGAGAAGCAATCTGGGAGGTAAAACTGGAATGTTAAGTTTATTGAAATCATTCCAGATTTGGGTTTGGTTTGTTTTTGGGGGTTTTTTTGTTTGTTGGGTTTTTTTGTTTTGTTTGGTTTGGTTTGGTTTGGTTTTTTTTGGGGGGGAGTTGTTTTTTGTTTGGGTTTTTTGTTGTTTTTTTTTCATTTTGTTTTGTTTTCTTTTAAACTCTGGATAATCTTCTCTGTTTTAGAAAAAAACCCTTAAAGATCTTGTAGATAATTATTTTTTTGAGCAAACATAGGTTGAAAAATTGACACATAATTTAGTAGTAAAAGACTTAGAAAAGAAATAACTGTGAACCTTTGGGTTACGTTTCAAAGGCTATCGTGCACTGAACAACCTCCACAGTGGCAGTGTCTGTGCTAATACAGTTTTGTGACTAAACACATCTAGTGGTAGACATTAAAAAATTACTTGTAATTAAAGGATACATGCTTCTTTGGAGTTCAGCACTATGATCCTTTATTACAGGTCTGCAGGTGGAAACAGGCCACTGTGAGCTAAGCTTTGCAGTGAAAAATGTTAGATGTTGACCTGTTGATAGTGAACAGCACATGGATCTGTAGAAATTGGCACTGCTGAACTTTAGTAATGTAGCCAACCAGCTGGATGAAAGCACCTGAGTACCTGGATGAAAAGTACCAACTACCTGTGCTGTTTGAGCCAGTAGCTACTTCAGGTACTGGTGTGGTGAGTGAGGCAGTGCAGATGTCTTGTATTTGGAGAAAGCATGACCATTCAAGTGGTAACTGACAAAGAGCTCTTAAGCTGAGAGCAGTGTTGTCTGTGAGCTTGGACAGGAGGAGGGTGACAGGAGGGGAGCCACCTGATCAGTGCATGCCCAAGCATTCCTCTCTTCATCATGTGCCTCTCTGCAAGTACCACCCATCTGCCCCTCCCCACAGAGCCCAAAACTTCAGCAGACCTCTTGAGAGCATGCAAGCGCTCCCACTTTCCATGCTTAGGAAGGGCAAAAAAAGGTAAGAGCAGAAAGGACATGTTCTGGGTAACACCATGTGGCACTGCAAGACCATTTGATATTATTCTTCATTTCCCTATTCCCCACATCTTTGTATATATGGCTCATGCACACCTACAAGCAAAAGGTCACCCCACATCTGAGGGGGACAGTGGTTGCGGGCTGGGAGAAGGGACAGCTGAAAGTTTTTAAAACATTGTTTACTTAACAGGATAAATATATTTGTTTAAGAAAAATGGAAACCAGAAAACTACACCAAGCCAAAACCAAACATTTGTCCAAAAGATTGCTAAAAACATCAGACAGCTACGTTACTTCCAACTGAAGTCCATCTTTGTGTTGCTGGTATAAACTAAGAACTGGTTGGTAACTTAGGTTATAATTTCTGGTTGTGTACAAATATTTTGGAAAAAGCATGCAATAATTACATGTAGGTCACTGCAGTGCCACAGGATATTAGGCTTAATATCCTTGTGTGAGTCAATGAAGCTTTCAACTGTAAAAATAGGGCAAATTTCTCACATCCCCCCTCTATACAGCCCAGGCAAACTTCCAAAAAGCAGTTTGATGTACCAAAATTATTTACTCTTTTCTAGCAAATTAAATTCACAAATGGGTATGAACTAATGTCATTCTTTTTTCCAGATATAGTTACCCTTCAAGGGAACTCCTGTAAACAGACTTCTTAGTTTTAATTGTTCTAATTGCATGTTATGATGCACATTTTTTTTATTTTTCTTCCCATAAAACTTTTTTATTGGCTCTTTGGAAGACAAGGATGTTGATTTACAAAAGAGAAGCTGTATAAAAATACAAACTTCTGTATAATGCAAGCATTATGTACTAAGTTGGATTTTGCATGTGTGACAGCAGATTTTGTTACTTGATCCTGTGGTGGAATAATCTTTAGCAACAAGACATTTTGAAAATAAATGATGACATCAGAATGAGTCAACAGGACATTACTTTCTCTAACTAAGCCAAATCTGTAGCAGGTTATAATCTGGACATTTCCTTGGGTCCAGGACCAAGCATTCCCTTTGGCCTAACTTTAAAATATGGATTTTCATGGGTATTTGCCATGACACATCATGTTGTTTCTCTCAAATCTTTCTTTGAAGCAAGGCTCTTAAGCTAATTAAATAAATCATACATAAATTGCTCTTCAGCATGTTTAACTCAGATGCCTTTTTTAAAGTAGGTTGCAATTGTGTTTGGAAAAAATAGGGATAGAGCAAGCCTCTGCTGCACGGCTGTGATATAACTGCATGAAAGCAGGCCTTGCACTTCCCTGGGCGCCCCTCTCTCATTTGGAGAAATAACACTTTCCGGAATTAAACGAGCTAAATTTGATGGGCAGTGTAGGAAAGACATTGCATGACTTCTCATCTCGTCTCCTGTGTCATGAGAACATGTTGTCCTCTTAATCCTGAAGAAATTGGGGTGGAGGGTGAGCTCATTTGGTTCTGAAAGTCTCACGTACTCGTTACTGAAGAAGAGTGATGAATAACTGAAGACTAACGAGTCTGCTGGACTAAGCTAAAGACTGGCAGTCCTCAGTGCCATTAGTGCTGGTCACCCAGTGGGTATGCAGCTCTCCAGCTGGAGCCCCATGTGGCCTGCTGGAGACTGAGATCAGCACAGAGTCAAAGCTGCTGTTCCTCCTTCCTCACGCCTGTTACAGTGAGAAGCTTTGTGGTAGAAAGAAATGAGTCTCTTTGTTCTTGCTTTTGGAAAGTGCCAGAACAGTAGTTACAGTCCCAACTTGAATTACTGGAAATATTAAGGGCATCTCACGCTCAAACCCAAGAGTATATTATTTGTTGGGATTTTTTTGTTTTTAATGACATAAACCTGGCCCAGCTCCCAGGAGCGTTTTGGCTCCCTACCCGGAAGCGATGCTCTGGCAGTGGGAGTGTGCTGGGAGGAAGGTTCTGTGGTCAGGACCAGCAGCAGCACGCAGGGGAATGCATTGTCCGTCCAAAGGAGGTCTGGCACACACTGCAGGATGGGACCAACCTGACCCAAACCTGCCCTGCTTCACATGTGCTGGTACCCCCACTGGGTCTGCAGGCACGCAGTCATGTTTGCAGTTGTTTTAAGAAGCTGTTGCACAAAAGTAATACTGAGAAGTCTGGAGTATGTGCTACAGTAAATTCTTTAGTGTGTTCACACTAGATTTTTGTGTGTGCATCTCAGTTACATGTGCCCGTGCACATTCTTGTTGCACAACGTTACTCTTGCTATATTTTATTAATGGCACAGTGAGAATATAACTTAGCTGTTCTATGCTTTGATCAGGAATTGACAGAACTGAGAAGCTATCAGGCTGAGAGTGCGGTGAAAAATGGGAAAACATACCGTGAGAGGAATTCTAATTCCCTCTGTGCCTAGTGAGGCAGGCAGGAATGCATTTGGGTGTAAACATAAGTGCAGTAGGGAATAAAAAAAAAAATCCCAGAACTATATTGAGTGACTGTAATTATACCATAAATGAATGGTTGAGATGTCATAACTTTATGCTGACAGCCTTTGAGGAGTCACTCAACATAGTAGGAATACCTATGCTGAGTCTCAGCTCTCCTTGATGTCTGTGCTGTCTGGACTCGAGGTGTGAGTTCAGGTCAACTTTATCCCTTTTGAATAGAAACCTTTTTGGACATCTGCTACCTAGATGAAAGAAAGCACCAATTCATGGTTAAGTGTCTCTGTTGTGTATTCTGCATGACCTTGTGGCATGATGTTGGCAGCAGCTGGTAGGTGAGCTGACCACAAGGTCCTTCCTGAAGTGAGTCGTGGCACCCTTACAGAGCTGTGCTGGCACCTGTGGCTGAGCTGCCAATGATGCCCTGGTGGATACTCTGGATGTATGTAGTGCAGCACTGGGAAGACACCCAAGTTTTTGCTTGCTTGCTGGCATCTACTTCTAGGGATGGAAGGCAAAGCCGGTGTTTAGTTTGTTCATTTCCAAACCATCAGCACAGTCGTTGCTTAAGTATCAGAAGTAATGCTATTCATTCACAGCAGGTAAAGGCTTCTTTGGACTTGTAGTTTCCTGGACAGTGATCTGTGCCCACAATGAAAGTGAAAATCTGTTTGAAATGTCCATCTTCACTTAGGTGGTGTTTGTGTGTGGACGCAGGGGGAGGAATGAACTTGGAGTTCATTGTTTTGGTAATGGGATGTTTTTGCATTGCTGCAAAGCTTGCAGATACAGTTTTGTTCCATGTCCTAAACAGAAGGGAATGTTAGTTGGAATTTAATAGCATTTTTTTATTAGAAAAATACCACCGAGTTAATTAAATCATTGTGGGATGAGTTTCAATTCTCTGTGTTCTTGATTTATAGTCTCCTATTGCTATCAAATTCTTATTATATTATTCTTCTTCCTAATGGGAGTGCAGAATTACTGTACTAAAAAGTGATTTTGTTTAATTAATCTAAGTACCTTCAATCTTTGCTACAGCTTCACTGTAATCTGATAATCATTTACAAAACTTACATAAAAGTGAGTTTAATCTGGACTTGTTAAAAGGCAAGCCACCATTGATTCATAAAAGCTACACGTCACGTTTCTCTGTTGGCCTTAGGATTGCTTATTCTCTCCAGTGGTAGACCCTGCTGCTGCCAGGGTTACTGGAGCCGGTTTCTCCTGCTGCATTTCAGGAAGCAACAGAGTTAGAAATACCTTCATTGTGCTTCATGCCTGGAGTGTGTGGTTTTTCTGGTATTGCTGAGGGAGAAATGAATAGCAAAACTGATTGATTATAAGCTAGGAGTTTGGATGCAAGATCCCGTGTTGAGCCCGGGATGTTTCTGGGGAATGTGGATAAAGCAACTTTGTCACAGCAGACTTATTACCAGTGAAATTTCATTAGCAGCAAAACAAACACTGTTCTGTAAGTTTTTATGGGGGAAGAGAATGAAAGTGGGAGAGACCTTTAAAAGCTGCTTCTCTTTCTTACTAAACAGATGCTACTTTAAAGCATCCATATCTTACCAGCTACCCCTTCATCTGCCTAGCTCTCGTCTGGACAGAGTGAGGAACTACTCTGTTTTTTGGGGTTATTTAGATACGGCCCATGAGGTCACTGCTTTACCCTGCACACACACAGAGTTTATGGTGTGCACTGTCCATCCAGACATCTAGGAACATCATCCCTACCCATAGCCTCAAGCTTGCCAAGTGTCCCGTGCTGTCGCAGGAGGCACTGGGCTCGCTGAGTTGCTCTCAGGAGCCACAGAGGGCATGAGTGTGAAGAAACAGTTTTGAGTGCTGGGAGTGATGTCTGTGCCCGACAGTCACCGAGGAAGGTTGGCTGCCTCACTGTGTGGTGACCTTGCACGTGTTCCTCCTCTCTCACCTTTAACAATCAGAGTTGCCTACCATCCTTGTCAGAATAGGTAATTAGAATAAGAACAAGCTGTTCATAAGGAACAAACATTGCTTAAAAAAAAATGCTGAAAAAAAAATGAGGTGCAAAACATTATGGAAAGGAGTATTCTAAGCTAAACATCACTGTCCTAATAGTAAAACACCTGGATTTAACTTTACAGACAGTTTGCCCTTGGGCTTCTGTGAGTCACTTTTGAGCATGTCCCTGCCTGCAAACTTTAAGAGCAGCTAATTACTCTGAAGTAACTTGCTTGTCATATTGTTGCTGATCACACTTACTTTCCCTGATGCTTAATAAAATCCACTGAAAGCAAGCCAACCACAGTATTTCTAGATGTTATAAATAGCTTTACAGTTTATAGTTTTGAGCAATTCCCGTTTACCAAGTGCTCAGTTATGTCAAACAAGCTATAGACGGGATCTTTGATAAGCATCAGGTATCAGTTGCACAGTTTTAGCATTGAAAAATACCTGTTGTGCTTCAGTTTCTGAATGCCTTTTACTAAATTCTCCCAAATTCCAAACTACTGTTACATTTAAATGTTTGAAGTGTGTCTGTGTATATATATATATATATGATTGTATGTAGGAGAAGATCAAAAGATTACTTACAATGCTGTCACACACCTTATAATGGATTTATGGAACAGCTTGAAAAGAAATAGATTTTAAATATATAAAGGTCACCCTCCCCTTCATGAGGCAAAGGAAAAAAAGCTAATGTTACAGGAATAGCAACATACAATCATGCAAATAAAACCATGTATTTTATATTCTTCAAATATTTTTCTGTGTTATATGCTGGTTTGTTCTATGTATTTTTTTCCACAGCTAACCTTTGAACTTTTTTCTTTAACAAACTAGCTTGGCAAAGCTTTGTAAAGCTCATCCAAGTGAGGCTGAGACTTGCTTGTGTTACAGCCTTGTCAAATGAGCATCCTCAAATAATGTGTTGCTGAAAAATGTCCTTGCTATGCTTGAAGCTAATGTTATTCCATTTGCAGCATTTAAAAGGTCCTAAATATATTTGAGAACCTTTTTTGTCATCTTCATGAGAGATGCCAAGGCTGGGTTTTGACCCAGTGAATGTGGACCCAGTCAATATTTTTGCTGAAAGTTTTGGTTTATGCTTATTGCTTTTCTTTGATAAGAAAAGATGTTATATTGCATCTTTGATACTTGTCCATCATGATTTGCATCCTAGTCTGTTAGGGATTTTGGTTATTTTTTTGGCATTGGGTTGGAGGTTTTTTGGGTTTTTTTTAAATGTCTGCACAGATGAAAAAGGTAATCTAAATCCCAGGTCTTTCATCTCCTGCAGAGAGAGGCTGTCATTCCAAGTGAAGTGCTTGTCAGCTGGGGAGGCAGAAGAGCACCATATTCAGCTCAGGGATAAAGAATATCTGTTTCTAACAATTTTTACAGTGTGACACATTTCTTAATATTTTCTAGGATATTAATAAGAAGGGGAAAATCAGGAGGCTGCCAGCTATATTTGTGCAAATGTACCTTCAGTGTGATTTCCCTTTGCTACCAGTGAACATTGAGTTCTGCGTTACAATGCATACAAGTTACAAATGAGCATTTGCTTACAGCCTAATTAGCATAGCTTAGAGCAGTACTTAATTGCAACACTTCAAGTAACACAGAGGAACTTGAAGCCAATCTGGCTAACATGAAATTAAGTTTGTGCTCTGCCCAAGGTTGCGTTACCTGCTGTGTCTGTAAGGCTTCATTACGGCTTGCCCTCTCTATGTCCATGGAATAGCACTTAGGCAGTCTTCAGAGATCGCTTTTTGTCTAAGAGAAACCTTTAGGATTTAAATTATAGCAGGAAATTCTGCAAGAAGTGAGACAGGGCATGACGGAGTCTTTCAGTGAGTAGGGAAATTGCCTGTGCAGCAGATGCTGGCTTTGAGTGTCCCTAGCAGTTCATCCATCGAACAGATGTCCAAACAGGTCTAAGGTGAAAGACTGCTGTGTTGACGTATAAGCATTAAAATGAAAGAGCTGAATGAACTTCATAGGCTTTCTATATGTTACTTTTATCCCTTAAATAAATAAATAATCTAGTAGTTCCGAAGATGATGAAATCAATTTTACATGCCCTCATCAGTTTCTCCGCTTTGCCTCCTTCTCAAGCCTTCTCCAAAATGCAGCTGTAAAAGCTGTGGTGTTTAACTTTTCTATCAGTTTGCTTAACGATGATGTGCATGCAAAGGTCTTATTTTGGCCCTAAGCCAGAGTCTTGGAAGTGCTAATAGCCCTACGTTCAAATAGTAGCCATTAAAAAAGGGGAGACCCTAATAAAATTCCGGAAAAAATAATATAAAAAATTTTGCGTAGTGTCATGATTCACATGATAGTAAACGTGATACACAATGACTGCATTCTTTGGGTTTGCAGCAGTCTGCTTTCTGCATAATTGAGTTCGTCTCTAGCACAGCTGTGTCTTATCTGAACATATTAGGTGCAACTAAGAGGCAATATCTGCATATGAGGACTGATGGATTGCAGGGGAATTTGTTGATATTCTTCATTACTCTATTTTAAAATCTGTAAATGTAGGTAAGTGGAAAGTGTTTTTTTTTTCTCTTAAATTATGGGACTATTTACATAAAATTTCAAGCCAGTAAGGTCTCACTGTGTTGAAGAAATACGTTAGAAATATTTGAAGAGAAGGTATTTAAAGTCTGAATTGACAATAACTCAGAGTGCTTGGCTTAGACTTGCAGAACTCTGACACTGATATGGAAGGACTTCTTCCATTACTTTTGTACAAAACCAATTCTGTTGGTGCAAAACTTTTGCAAGGCCAGTTTTCCTTCAGTGATTTAGCAGATCTTTTAAAAGGTTGTTGCAGGGTATTTCTTTATACTGACCAATTCTGCTTTTTCACTACAATCACAATTTTTGAAGGATGTATTTGTCTTTACATAAAATAGTTGCCAATTAGTTTTGTATGCTGTAGCTGAACTACCAGTATCTGGACTGAAATACTTGTATTGATTATTGATTGCATATTGAATTATAAAAGGTGTTCGTTATTGTAAGACAAACTTGGAGGTCTTTACCTTCAGCTGACAAGTAGTAGGAATGACCATGCTTTCCATGTTATTTGCTGTGCAGTGGCATTTTTTTTGCTGCTGGAAAGTGGCATGTAGACTAATGAGTATATCCATGTAGTTGTTTTACCTACCTATAGGGAGCCCTTTCTTGAATCTCAGCTTAAAAAAGTGGAGATTGAAATCTTTAACTTCAGAGGAAGATACTGAGATTTCTTGCTGAAGGTAATCTTCACCTTTTCGCATCCAACTTTGTATCGTGAATATTCATATCAGCAGTTGGCTCGAACTCAGTGCATAAGTCGCTTAAAAGCTCTGAAAGCGTGTTGGGTTTAATCACCCTTAGGTTGTCATATCCCTGCTGTCAGATGAGACATGATAGTCCCAGCCTTTTACTCTCCTTCTGTTCATAGACCTTTTCAGGTAGCTGCTTGCTTCCCATTAAAAACAACCTAACAGCAAGTGCTATTTTGGGAAGGTATTGCATTCCACATTTTCCTTGATGAGCCTCATGTCTGACCAAGGGACCTTTGTGTGTGCTCTGTTCCTTCTTACCTCTTATTTGGGTTGCTTGTCTGGGTATCTGCAGTTAATGGTGAGATAGGGAAGTATCCTTCAAGTGCAATCATGCTGTCTTATGGTACAAAGCTATCAAAGATGATAAATTGCACAGAGTACCTCTTCTTCTTTCCATTGACCACACTGGGAACCTGAATGACTACTGAAGACTAGATGTGCTTTGACTAAGGTAGTTAGTGACAGCTGAAATTACTGTCACCTCTGTGTAATTTGGGAACGCAAACCAAACCTTAAATTAGGTAGTGATCTCTGATGATGAAGATCCTTTCTTTCCCCTAAGTTACTAAGATGTTTTGTTAGGACCAAATCAGGCCTTGTGTCTAAGTGAAAAATGTTTGTTGACCATTTGCCTGAATGGCCAACCTCCTCAGTTACTCCTGGAAGAAACAGCAGAGTTTGGTTATCTGGAGAGATGCTGGCAGCTTCAGGGCTGATTTTTTTCCCATCATCTGTTAAGGGCTTGTGATGAAAAATTTTCAGTTTCTAATCACATTCCTGTTGTGCAAATTCAAGTCAGTGCTCTTCCACATGTCTGTTTAGTGGTTTAACCTCAGTACACAGTGTTCAGACATCTGAGGTAGCCATTTTCAATAGAGGAATATATATATGATTTAGGGAGGGAATACAGACTTTCATGGACAGGTACTTTTAGCCACTGGTACTTGACACACAATAGTGATGCCAATTCTTTTTTTCTTTTTTTTTTGGAACAGATGGGAGTCTGGGTGGGGGGAATACCTCTTCTTCAAGAGCCAGTAAGCCCATGGGGGAAAGTAGTAGCAGAAGTTTCTAAGGTAGAGGGCTGTGGAACTGGACCACCATTACAGAAAGTAAATTACCTCTGATTGCTTTCTGATTTTGTACTAGGGAAAGCTACCCTTAGCTCTTGTTTTGTGTAGAAAACCAGATGCAACAAACTTCAGTTGGTTTGTAGAAAGGAAGGAGGATTCATTCCCCTGATTGATTATCTTTGCAAGGCACAATCAAAGTAATTAAGATCTGTTTCTGATGTTTTAGTTAACTAAGAAATCTTAACTTGTCATCTCAAAGTTGTTTCCATCTTGAATCCCAGAATGAAGCTACCTGGTAATTTATCTAATTCAATCTGTACATATGGAAAATAATGGTCTTTACAGAGCAGATTAAGATGTTAGGCTTAATGCAGCACTGTCTATAGAAGAAAAGTGTGTTAGATCACAACTAGAAGTGTGTACCTTTTCACTTACTCTTTAAACACAGTTTTCATGGTAGAGCTTAAGGAAGTTCATGCACTTGCTATTTTGTTATGCTTTAAAAATGAAGTGAATCCACAGGGTGTATAGGTTGGCAAAGCCTTAGTTGATGTGAGCCAAGCAAACTTGGGTTGTTTTCCGTACAGCTGGGTGCACTGAAAGAAGAACCTGCAAAACTCTGGCAACAAACCCACAAAACCACTTATTTCTTGCAAGTTACACTTTGGGTCTGATCAGTGTCTGCTATGTTGAAGGGTGTATAAGCAGCAGTTGAACCGAAAATAGTTTCAGTATCGAGTATTTTTTGTTAATACTTTACAGCTAGCCAAAAATTTTTACTTTTGCCATGTGCAATCTTGTGCAGCAAGATGGGGGAGTTGTGGAAGAAACAAATGTTGTGACACTCTTCTACATTGTACAAAAGGCAAGATAGATTTTTCTCCAGTAAGAAACCTTATGCTCAGCCACCATCCAAAGACACAACCTTCTGAAGCTTGAAAAGGCAATAAAGTTTTTCCTACGTGTAGAATTGTCTCTGTGTGAATCAATTAAGAGTGATAACTAGTGAGATTTGCTGAAGTCAGCAGATTTTGTTTGACATAGTTAGAAATGCAGCAATAATTAATAGCTAATATTAAGTATTATTGCCAGTTATAATTATTAATATGATATGTTTTAAAGGACACTTCACTTCAAAATAAATTAGTTTTCCTGTGTACGACTGTGTATTTAGCCTATGAAATTCTACATGGGGATTGAATGAAAGAATTAGATACTGAAATCTTAAATGTATTGAGTGACATTTAAATGTATGTTACTGGTTTACGTAAATATAAGACTGCAATAAGCAGATAGACTAAAGGAAGCAGATCTTAGTATTCAGATTCATAACAAATGCAGGCTAGTGTTTGGGGTGGGGAAGGAAAGGAAGAACCCTGTTTACATTCAAATACCTTTGATTAAAATTTTGTCTAGAAGGGACTATTAAATTACTACATTGCCCAAGATCCTAAGATGAGATGTTTACATGTCTTCTGTTATATGTTTATCTAAACTGTACTTTTGCCCTTTAAGCCTAGCCTTCTTAAAGTTGTACTTATGTAGCTGGGACTGATAGCCAAGTGCACAATATTTAAAAAAATGTTTCATTTTGGAAGGGAATGGAATTACTCACTCATGGAACTAGAACCTTCAGAGTATGAAAGATGTCCAAAGGTTGATCTACCTTCTTCCAGTCAATTTGGGGGGAGAAAAATGAGCTTGTGAAAAGGCAAAGTAAATCTGACATTAATGCCTTTATATTCTCTTTCATATTCTCTGTGGTTCAGTTCAAGAAGGTTCCAATGACCTAGATTTTTCTCAGCATAATTCTTAAAGAAGATCCATGATATAAATACAGAGCCATCAAATTCCTTTAAGAAAAAAATTATCATTTGTGCCAGAACAGAGATAAAGTTACTGATATCTTTGCATAATGGATTTCTTTAACCTCTTGACAATAATCTAGGGAGGGGGGAAAGGGGAAAAAGGGAGCATGCTTGAAGGTAACAACTCTTAAGTGTTATCTATAGCACATAAAAATACAGAGTTGACTTCCTTGTCATTGCCTTTCTGAGTCTTGAAATGGTTGTTTTTTCTATGATCATCTACAGTAGTAAGGCCACTGTTAAAAGATTTCCCACTTAATACCATGCAGAATTGGTTTCTAGGGAGTGTTGATTCTCTTAAAGAAAAGATTTGCCCAGTGTTTGGTCTTTTCTTCTGGGGATCTTTTTCACACTCATTTGCCTACTCCAAACAAAGAAACTAAGCATGTGAGCTATTTGAATATAATTGTCTTTCTAATGCGGGTAATTATTTTAAATGTTTAATGGGATCCTCATGAAAATTGTTGCATAAACTTTTCAATTAGAGAGAAGGCTGTTTGATTGCATTTGTGCAAGATCTTTAATTGGGTGGACAGCACAGAATAAATACATTTAGAAATTATCTCAGATTACCTGCTTTTAGGGGGATGCCTATAGGGAGGAGAAAGTTTTGCTTCCAATCAACTTTGAAGATAAGATAGCTTAATTGGAAGCTAACTGTGCCTTGACAGCTTCAGAGTAGCAGTGACTTCCATGTAAAATAATCTGAAGCAGATGCTGAATGAAGAAGTAACATTTTCTTTCATGCAAGCTTTGGCATCAGATCTCTAGCATTATGTTATCTAGTTCTATATCAGGAAGCATATTTTTTATTGTGACATTGGTTTCAACCACTACCTCAAATTTATACCTACACAGTTAAGTTCATCAGCCTTTAGCAAACAGATCATAACACTAACTTAAAGGGAACTTTGAACCACTGTGGCCTGGCTTGGGAAAATACTGCTGAAGGATCCTAGAGAAAGACCTATTTAGAGTTCCTAAACTATGATCAAATGTCATTAGATCTTTCTCATGCTTTTAGTTAATATTGCGGTGTTTATGTAACCTTTCACTATCTGTATAAGAGATTACAGGCTAGAGAAATGGGCTGCAAGAAACCTCATGAAGTTCAACAAGGGCAAGTGTAAAGTCCTGCATCTTTAGAGGAACATCCTCAGGCATTAGTACATGCTGGGGACCACCCAGCTGGAAAATAGCTTGGCAGAAAAAGACCTGGGAGTCCTGGTGGACTCCAAGTTGAATGTGAACCAGCAATATGTCCTTGCCACCAAGAAGGCTGATGATATCTGGGCTGCCATAAGCAAAGTATTGCTAGCAGGCGGTTTATTCAGCACTGGTGAGGCCACACGTAAAAAGTACTGGTTCCAGTTCTGGGCTCTCCAGTACAAAAGAGACATGGACATACTGGAAAGCATCCAGCAAAGGGCTAGAGAGATGACTAAGGGATGGGAGCATCTCTGCTGTGAGGAAAGTCTGGGAGAACTGGGACTGCTCAGATTGGAGAAGAGAAAGCTCAGGAGCATTTTATGAATGTGTATAATTACCCTGAAGGAGGGTGCAAAGAGGACAGAGCCAGGCTCTTTTCAGTGGTGCCCAGTGTCAGGACCAGAGGTAACGGGCACAAACGGGAATGCAGCATTTTCCCTCTGAGCATCAGGCAACACTCTTTTAACCGTGACGGTGTCTGACTGCTGTCAGTCACAGCTGAGAGAGGTTGTGATATCTCCATCCTGGAAATATTCCAAGGCATCTGGATGCTGTCCCGGGAAACAGGCTCCAGGTGACCCTACTTGAGTTATGGGGTGGACCATCTCTGTGTTATGTCTTTAAAATTGAAGTTTGGAATTATGAGGATAAAGCTCACTATTAATTCATTTATAACTACTGAGTTTCTAAGAGTAATGTTTTTACTTGCCTGGCATGTGCCAGCACTATCAACATAATCTACTTGAACATCTTGCAAGAATTCTATTAAAATTTACTTTAGGGGGGATTTCTATGTTGAATGTTTGAGTCTTATTTGACTATGAACAGTACTGAAGTTAAGCAATGGCAATCAAAGTACACCTAAATATCTGTTCTATGTCCCACATCAGTAAAAATAGAGAGGAGCCAGTTGTCTGATTCATAAATGCTGAGAACCTGGACCAGACCACTTAGAAGATGATCTGTTCTCAAGGGAAATCCTCAGCCTTGGAGGCACTAAAAATAACATCGCTCAAATGCTTATTCAACTAGTCATAAGGGATAGAATGAAAGATTACCAGTTGGCAAAAAAGATGATGGAAAACATTTAAGGGCTGTGAAAAGAGGTTTATATGATTCAGTGCAGCTTTGCACTGAAATCTGTTTGATAAGTGGCAGTGGAATACTGATAATGATGTACTTTCAAAGGAGAAAGCCTGGTCTAACATGATGGGAATGACTGGGTGGGGAGGGTGTATTGATGTCAAGGTAAGAGGATCTGCTTTCGAGTAGGTCACTGTGTCAGTTGGCAGCACAAGGCAGCACTCACATCTCTCTGTTGTGACCTACAGCAGGAGATGCAGAGAACTGACGTGTTACTCTTCAGGAATGGGATAAAGAGAGGAGTTGTAAGAAAGGAAGGATGGAGCAGTGTGTGGTACTTCAAATCAGGCTGATGAAAACTGAGGAGAACATAAGAGAGGAGAGAAGAGGCTGTTACTTTTGAGTCAGTTACATGGCCACAGGTCCTTTAAAGCGACTTGTGTGTATGTCTGCTGAACATCTTACTCATTGTAGCTTTAGCAAAGTAACCTTCTTTTTAAAAGTTGGCATGAATGCCGCAGTCTTCCATTGAAAGAATACCAACCATAATGAGCTCAGTACTTCACTTTTGAGCCACTGCTGCTTCAGGAATTAGTGCTTGGAAACCTCGGTACATTTAGATGATAGGGGAGAGCTTCTGGAGGATTGTTTTGAGTAAGATTGTGTAGAGGACTGTTTAGTTGGCTTTGTTTCTCAGCTTTTGGTAAAAACTGGTTGATTCAGTTCATAATAGGCTGAATACTAAGCTGCTTCTATAATGTCATGGATTGCTTGTTCGGCATCTTTTTAATTAGTGACATTTTATTTAGTCCAAATTAAATGTGCCAGATGTAGCTGATTTAGTAGCTAACAATGATGAGTGAGGGGGGGAGGGAGGAAGAGCTAACATATAGCCGTCTGTTCTCAGGGAAGTTTTTTTTTTTTGGTTTTTTTTTTATTTCTAGTTCCACAGGAGAAGTTGGAGTGGTAACCATGGCAGCAGGGAATTTGTCCCTGTAAGCTAAGCAAAGGGTTGGGTTGTGTGGGGTTTTTTTGTGTTTGTTTTTTTGTTTGTGGTGCCCCCTCTAGGAGGAAAGGGTGTGCGAAGTGGTCTTGATCAAGCCCTGGAGAGGGAACTTGGAAATAGATAAGTTCAAGTCCACAGCAAGTGAGTTGGTCTTACCATAGCATGCGTGGATGGATGGATGCAGCAGTGAAGCAGAGCAGTGAGAGATACGAAAAATGTCTTGGTAACTTGGATCTCTATATTAGGTGTTTTTGGGGTAGGGTAGTTAGACACTGTATGCTAAGAAATCTCTTGTATTGTTGTGTTTGGATTTCAGCCAATATTTTTCTCACTTTTTTCCACTGAAAATGAATAATTCTTAGCAGGTTTGAAGAGAGTGAGATTTGCATGGGACTAGCTGCATTCAAGAGAGAATATCCAGTCATGGTGACATAACCCTAGATTTTCCATCAGCCCTGGAAACTTTTGCCATATCATTCTTGAATTTGTGGAAAACCATTGTTTTCATCTGATACTTATATCTACCAAAAATTAAACAGCGGAGCTGTTTCATGGAACAGTTTCCTTCCCATTAAAGCAATTGCTGAAAATGAGAATTATACATGCCTTAGGGAGAGGATAACATAAGCCCTCTTCTTCCATTGACATATCTTTTCCTGGGTAAAGATCTGCAGGGGGTAAATTCTGGCCACACAATCGATGCTTACACAGTTGCGCAGAAATAACCCCCCCAATGCGAGCCACTCTGTTAAAAGCATTTATTGTGTGCGTGTGACAAACTGACCCATAAAACATCCTGAACGTTGCAGGCAGCAACAATTAGCTGATACTCACTGCTTGAAATCGCCGGCTTCCAGAGCCGGTAGCTTGGGAGACGGGAAGTTAAGCAATATTGCTGAATACTGTACAGTGAGGAGGCAGCTGATGGCTGGGCATTAGGGATGCTTTGCCATGCTGCTGTAGTTAAGCCCGTCACCCACTCCTTATAAAGCACCCTGCTGTTATTGTCAGAGAAGTATGAACTCAGCCCCCTTGGAAAAACCTATTAGGGGTTGTGACTGATGCTGTTGGAGTGCGGGAAATTTGTATTTCCAAGATGTGCTTGAGCTTTTGGGATTTTCAGCACATGGAGGCCTTATGTTATGCTATAAATTTTCATAGTGTGTTTATACTCTAAGTTGCCACCCTTAAATGGTCATCATTCCTTGAGTGCCTGGAGAGTATAGGCAGTTTTCATTAGGAGTCTTTCTTCATGTTTTGCCTTTTTTTCCCGTAGCTTCCATTACCTTTTTCACTGCCCTAAGTTGTTCTCATCTTCATATTTTCACACTTTGGTTGGTTGTAGCCCTTGTATTGTGTGTCCATGTGACATACCATACTTGATTCTTCTCTGATCAAGTTATGCATATTAAATTAATAGAGTTTTTCTTAAAAGTTTCTTTTTTGTGTCGGTTTCCAGCTTCCCTCTCTCTCCTGGCACCTTTGGTGTAACCGCCTTGTCTGGAATGTCAGTATTGGTTCATCAGAATCTGGAGGGAATAAAGCAACTCTTGTAGATAATTGATTTTTTTGTTATCTAGTGCACCACTGCATCGGTCTCTGAAAACTCTTTTCATCCTACTGTAGACAATTCTGGCAAGACTTGTTAGGTCTAGGAGCTGGGGCTTCAGTGAAGAACTTGTTTTCATTAATTTTTAAAATTTATTTTAGCCTTCAGGGATGCAGAGAAAACCTTAGGAACTCTGCACTTGCAAGCACCAGGGAACAGATTCACAAGTCCTTAAATCCTTGGCTTTCTCACTCCTTGTGATTACTTTTTTGGGAGGATGGAGGAAGAAACAGGAGTGGGAAGAAGGTCCATCTTTGTCTTCCCCTATAGCATTCTAAGTTTGTAATTTCCGTCCAGCCCTGCATCTTATGCTGGCTTTAGATTCCTTTGCTACTAGACTAGGTAAATTGGATTGCATTTGTTCAAGACAAATTTCATAACTATTCATTCTTAAAATAATATGTTTGTTTTATTGTGTCTGGACATTCCAAATATAACTTATTTGGCATTGACCCCGACTGGGCTGCTGGTTTTGTTCTATTTTACTTCTGTTATTACATCAACCACAGTCAAAATCCCAAGGTCCCATTTTATCAGATAAGAGACAGTCACTGCCGCAAAGGTTTTCCCATGCATTAAAAATGCATGTATTTTCAAATACTAATCCTCAGTTTCCAAAGACATCTTTGAAAGCAGTCTCTGGTCCCTTCCCTAATAATACATGGCTGGACTGGTACATGCAAATGGAGTGCTAGGTCTAGCTAAATATGCAGCTCTTAATGGTGTTCCCATTGTCTGCTCTTCAACCTCCCTGCTCCTTTCCGCTCAGAAAAGCATGCAAGGGAAGGGGGGTTTTGTGGACTACCCATGTAGAAGTTCTACTTGGATAATTGTAAATCAAAGTGAGAACCAATTGCACATTGCCAAACCCTGTGCTGAAATGGCTTCTTGGCTCATAGCGTGGCCTGGGCCCTAGATGACAAGTGCCTCGGCTGCAGTTGTCACAATGTCCTATTGGGAAGGAAGGAGCCATCCAACTCTTTGGGACCTGCACCATTTTTCTAAATCCTGTGGGAAGCTGCTCCCTGGAGCCTTGTTGCACTCTCTGCCAAGCTTCAAATTAATGTGGTTCTTGTGGTTGGAAGCCTGTGCAGCAGGAAGATGTGGTAATGATTCCTCTTCTACAGAGTAATTTATAATGGCAGAGCAATTTAAAATACTCAGTAACTAGCTTGGTTACTTAAGAATTTAATCAAGAAATTATTATGTTTTTCCTTTTTATTACCCTTTCTAGGGTCGTTAGGGATTTAAATTGTGTTTGCAAGAACTTTTCTACTAAACCTTTCTCTTGGAGCAATTTCAGACAATAAATAATGCATTCTGTAAGCACAGCTGAGGAAGACTGCAAACTATCTAGGGATAAATTGCACAATAAAATATATGAAAGACAAAGGTTAATGCCAGCAACATCACTTAATGTCTTTCATTACATAATCAAAGGAGTGTAACAGTGCCTGTAACTATCTTTTTTTTCTGTATGTAAAGGATCTTGAAACCAGAAGGGATTTTTGCATAAAAAGTAATTGCTGTTGGAGGAGCTCTGTGGAGAGAAGGGAGCGCTTTTATAGACTTACAGTCAAAACTAACAGAAAAAGCTGGAACAGTCTGGACCCCCAGATTAGGAACTAGGAGAGCTGGCAATTGCTGTGCTCTCTTGCTGCTGGTGTGGACTGGTACTTTGTCAAAGCCTATCCAAACTGCTTCCCAAGCTTTCTGTCTTCCAGCATTCATCAAAATTCATAAAGGCCTATTGTTGCTCTTAAAAGGATTGAAAATTAGTCTTTCTCCTTTCTTTTACCTAAAAATGAGAGGCAAGTGAGGAATTGAGTGGGAAGATGTGAAAATGTCAAACAGGTCAAATGATCTATCTGAACATCGGAGCATTAAACAAACCAAAGTGGGAAAGAGTGAAACAGCTTTTGGGAATACTGTCACAAAATTGATGTGTTGTCTGCATGTCGGTATGCATCACTTAAAACTGCATTCTGCTATTTATTTTTAAAATATGGAAATTATAGGGTAGCAACTTACAGTTTCCAAACCTTCAGCCTCTAAGTATGTGAGCACATGTTGGAATAAATCTTTTGTTCATGCAGGCAGTGGTTATGTCTTGTAAACGTGCTCTGTACAGTCTTTTCTTAGAAGTATATTGCACAGTTGTACATAAGTAGCTGAGATTTTTGAAGATTTGATGCAGTTGCTATACAAGCCTAAAGCTATACAGAGAGCAATAATACTTTAAGTTTTGAGATGATAGAAACAGATAATGATTATAGATTTTATTCATTGCCTGCATAATAAATAACCATTTTCACACGTAGTTTTGAATTACAGAAGGAAAAGCTTTGGCTTGCTTGTACAATTATTCGTGTTTTAAACTTTAATAGTACCCCAAATGTGCTCATTGTATATGTTCCTTTAAATGTGTTTTGTGTACATGCCACATCACATACTTTGCTTATTTTTTTAAGCTCAAATATCAACAATTGCAGTGTGTAATGGTTCTGGTTTTGACTGGGGTAGAGTTAATTTTTTTCTTAGTAGTTGGTATGGGGCCATGTTTTGGATTTGCAATGAAAGCAGTGTTGATAATTCCAGGATTTTTTTAGTGACTGCTAAGCAGTGCTTACAGAGTGAAGGTCTTTTCTGCACCCTCATCCCACCCCACCAACTAGGAGAGGCAGTGGGAGGGACACAAGAAACTGAGAGGGGACACAGCAAGGACAACCAACCCCAAATGACCCAAGGGAAATCCTATACCATTTGGCATCATGCTCAGCATATAAAGCTGGGGAAAGAAGAAGGATGGGGGGACACATTTGGAGAGGGGACACATTTGGAGTGGGGACACATTTGGAGTGATGGCATTTGTCTTCCCAAGTCGCCATTACACGTGATGGACCCCAGCTTTCCTGGGGATGGCTAAACACCTGCCTGCCCCTGCGTAGTAGGGAATAAATTCCATCTTTTGCTTTGCTTACATGCATGGCTTTTGCTTTCCTGATTGAACTGCCTTTATCTCAAACCATGACTTTTCTAACTTTTATCTCTCTGATTCTCTCCTCCATCCCATGGAGGGGGAGTGAGCAAGTGGTTTTGTGGGGCTGAGCTGCTGTCTGGGGTTAAACCATGATGTGAATAGAGCAGAGAAACATGTTTGCTTGATTAGTTACTACAGTGGCCTGAATTCAGCCAATACAGTTTATGGCATCCAGCTTAAGTCCAGAGTCAGGAGCCTAGATTCCCTCAGCACCTAGCAGATAGACACAAATGCCTTTGTCATGTGCTTTAGATGTTAAGTTACTCCATCTCTCTCCTTTACCTTCAGAAGGAATTTAACTCTCCAGAATTACTTGGGTCAATGTGCAGCTGGATGTTCATACATGATGGGTTCAGAAGAGCTAACCCTCCAAATATGATGATGACTTGAACCCAGTGCTAATCCTGCCCTGTCCTTCTCTACTCACACAGTTGTGGTTCCCAAAACTTCTCTCACTGGTACAGCCCTCGTGGAGTTCATGACTTTAGTGTTGGTTTTGATGACCACTGAAGATAAAATGATACTGTGATTCCCTGTCAAATCAGGTTATTCCTCTAACAGTCAGAAATGGGTTTAAAATTAAATGGCCCAGTGAAGAGGGACAGAATCAGGGTTTTGAAACATGGCCAACTTAAGTGGGTTTTTGTGGGATTTTTTTTTGAGGTTGCTGTTCTGAATATGAAAGTCAAAGACTAAGATCTTGATCTTATAACAGTTGTTCTCCTTTGTTGTTCATAGGCTTTTAAATGTGTACCTAAATATAGTATATGCCAGAGGAGAGAGTTAATGTTGCTATGAGAACCTTAACCTCAGCATTTCCTAGGGTTTTATGTGTATAGGTAGGGGGAAAAAAAAGCAATTATCTAATAACTCACAGTTGTTTTCTTTTATAAGGAAGCACTATCTGATGCCTTGTATATAAGTGATCTTATCCACGATGTATTGCTGTTACTGCTGCTGTTTGTCTGCAGGGTTTTTTTCCTCCACAAGCAGTGCAACAGAGAAGGCAAAAAAAGCCATAGGGTTGACCTATATATATATATATATATATTTCATTGCAGCACTTGAAATTCCCATGTCTTATAAAGCTGCCTCACTGCTGCTGGGCAAGTAAGGGGGGACTGGCTGGTGCTCCAGCATGTAGATGTCACTGACGAGTTGCTTGCCTGTCAGGTGTGCACAGAGCATGCCTAGAGGCTTTCCCTTGTTAAAGGTTTGCAACTTTAAAAAGCAAAACCTTCCTCTAATTTGTTGCTTTTTCAACTAGGCAAATAGGAGTTCAAAGGTAGTCTGCACCCAGAGCTTGAGTCTTCAGCAGCTCTGAGTTGACTGATCCTAAATGAAAGCTTCCCCATTCCTCCAAGTGACTGATTCTACTCTTGTGAGCTGATGAGCTTTGATTATAGAAAGCTTTTGGAAAAAAGTTCTCATCAAAACAGGGTTCCAGTGAAAAGAGCAAGTACCTGCCTGGTACGTAAGTGCCTTCTGCAATAAATAGTTACTTCTGCTTGCACAAGGTACATGCATTTCAATTCCACTTTTCTTCTATTTACCTCACTGATTGTATGGTTCTCATGTTTGAATGAGTGAAATCGGAGGATGAAAGTCAAAACTTGCTGGACTGATTTTCAGTTTGTGCAGCCCTTGGTAATGACTCTTTAGTGTATTTTAATGGCTTACTATGAAGTCTCTGATCTTCATGTCTTATAAAGGGAAACTTTTGAAGAACTAGTGTACTGAAACCTTTTATCTATTAGATTTCAGTCAGAGGGCCTTCTGATAACTGGTACTCTCTTATGTTCAGAGTCATAACCGATGATAACAAAGGTTGGTTTGCACTGATATAAATTACAGTGTTTAATTTCAGATTGTAGAATGCAAATGTAGATCTGTTTGATGCTGGAGATTTCCAGCATAATGTCATTTAAAAGCAAGACTTCTTATGATCATGGTGTATAGTCACAGGTTTTGTTTTGAGGAAAAAGAAAAGAAATAGAACAAACAGAAAAGTGGAGAAGAAATAATGTGACCATGACATGACTGTTTTGGGTTTGTTGTTTTTATTTTTTCTCAACATTCCTAAAATGTTTGCATTACTCAATGCACACAAAATACTGCAGTGAGGTTGAGGAACTGAGGCTGGGAGATGAAACAGCCATGACGATACTCGAGATACATGACCCATTATATGAAACCACTGAAGTGATGAATATTAATGTTCTTTTAAATTTTTAATTTTAAGTCTTTCTGCCTTTCAAAGAAAAAAAAAGAGAAAAAAAAGAGAAAAAAAAAAGAGAAAGCTTGGGGGAAGAATTCTTCCCAGAACAATGGCGCAGTCTGTTATCTGCTCCTTTGCACTGTAAAGCACTGAATGTTCAGCCAATATACTGCTCTGGTTGGCTTAGCATTCTTAACCTTAATTTTGAATAGAAGGTGCCTTGTGCCGCTGACGTAATTAGGGCCTTTTGTAAATCACTGTTGCAGGCAGTCTGCTGTTGCATTTCACTGCATTTCTTGGAGGGATGCAGGGCAAAAGTGTCAGACTAACTTTTTGAACCTCTCTTCAGGCTAAGTGTTTTCATTATTGGAGTATTTTATTCAGAATGTATTATGCTTCATTTTCCTTTGTAGATAATAAGCCACAAATCAACTTTGGAAGTGAAACAGCATTTCTGCTGGAAGAAGTTTGAATAGAGAGCCCTTAACATCTTAAAGCAGGAGATGTTTCCTTGAAGAAAAAAAAAAAAGAAGGAAATGTGGGAGGGTTAGATTTGACCAATTGACTTTAAACTCAGTCCCCTCTGTGATACAGGAATATTGTTATCTGTCTCTTTTGTCACGGAAGCTGTCAGAAAGTTGGAGGTGAAGCTTTGTCTTCAAGTTGGTTTCATATCTGTGGTTGTACATTATGCTCTGCAGCATTGTGTGGGGACATAAAATGCCCTTACCTTTCACATAAGCCTCTTAGGGGCCATTGCACTCTTGCCTCTGCAGAGGCACAGGGTTTCATCTCACTTCTGCCTCTCTCCTGTCCCCTAGGGCAGGGTTCAGCTCAGGCCATTACATCCCCTCCTGATGTAGTGTTTTATATCTCTGATGTCAGTAGTGATACACGGCCTTGCACTGTCCTTGATGGCAAACACAGCACTATTAATAGTCAGTGAAGTTAACTTGCTCATTGCTGCGTTCATGCTGCCCACCCGCTGCATTCCAGTCCCTGGCCTTTAAAGGCACTGTTAAAGCCCCAAAGGCTGACCAGTCCCGCAAATGAACGTATCCATGTTTGTAACACAACTCTCGTAGTCGCTGTGGTGTGGGAGTAGCAGATGCTGCCTGCGGGGCCTGGCTGTCGGGAGAAGAGAACATGGCGTTACAGCAGTTGCACACTGAACTGGGTATCCAGTACCTGCTCTGAGATGCTGTGGTACTTCAAAGGGGCTGGCATCGGCATCAGCTCTGGCTCTGGGCAAAGGAGGGGGGAGGCTGGAACACGCATCCATGACCCCTTTACTTCATACTGAGACAGCACAGCATGAATAAGCATAAAAGACAGCTGCAGTTTCTTCCAGTGGCCATATGCCATTAAGTCTTTCCGTGCTTGGGAGCAGAAAAAAGTGTGGTAGTTGTCTTACAGCTCTCTCTTTTCCACCTGCACAGGCTGGAGAGGCACCTGCAGCGGAACAGCTTTGCCTCTTTTCTGGGACTTGGCATTGACAAGGATCAGGTGCAACCTGTCCTGTATCACTGACTTGTTCCCAGCAAAACAGCAGGGAAGGAAAAGAGGGGGTTTTGTGCTCCAGGTGTTGCAAAAGTGGCAATTGCTGTGGAGTATTCCTGATTCAGGCTCCCTTGTGAATGCTGAGGCAGCGAGCGCAGGGTTGTGCTTCTCGTGACTAATGAATGAATGATGTCACCAGGTTGCTTCCCGAGGCAGGAAATCCATCCAAAATAGTTCAGTTTCAATACAGAAAGTGGAGTTACGTGCACAGAGTAAGCTGAAA
Source organism: Manacus vitellinus (assembly GCF_001715985.3). Taxonomy (NCBI): domain Eukaryota; kingdom Metazoa; phylum Chordata; class Aves; order Passeriformes; family Pipridae; genus Manacus; species Manacus vitellinus. The sequence goes on from NW_021939256.1 coordinate 11,644,048, forward strand.
GTAGAAAGGAATTCTTCCATCACCAACTTTTTGCTTGTGTCACTCCTTTCCAATCTATGGCTATACTACAAAAAGTAGAAGAAAAAAAAAAGAATCAAGCAGGGGTTAGGTCCCTCCCCTTCTCCACTAAAACCAAAACAAATAAAATAGCTACTTTCTGTCTTGTTGAATACTGGCTTTTCGGTGTGCTCACACGTCCAGGGAGGGAACACGAGAGCTGCGCTGCCCGCTTGCAAACCGGTGTGATGCCTGCGGGGTGTCTCGGGCATCAATCCACCCGTGTCCCCCAGTTCCACGAGCGCGTTGCCGAGTGACAGAGCGGGCCGGGACCGCTGCAGGTGTGATGTGGGGCTCTGCTGCGAAACGGGGGCTAGCAACAGAACAAAGACTTGCCCGCAGGACAAAAAACGGGGACACCCCACGCCCAACAAATTCCTGCGTGTGCGAGGATGCGTCTGGCTTGGCTAAGTGTTGGCAGGAGTGCAGCCGTAGCATTGTACAGCACGCATGCCTTCCCCAGAGCAACTGGGATTCCCCCTCCTCTCCTCTCCAGAGCCCACTTCTGAAAGAGCTGGCTCATCCCTGCTGTCAGATGAAGCCGTTTCCTGAACGCGCGGGTTTGAGTCACTTGGGCTGGGATGAGGCTTTAACTCCTCCCTCACTGGGCTCGAATTTGTGCGTGGCCGAGGCACTGGTGAGCGGGGGGGCAGGGAAGGCGCCGGCGTGCAGCGCTGCCGCCGCCCCTCGGTCCCAGCCCGGTGGCACCGCGGGGCCCGGAGCGGGTCCGGACGCGGGTCGGGCCCTGGCAGGAGAAGTTCAAGTGCCCAAGTTGCAGGCGGATGACATCAGCCGCGGGCAGGCCGGGCTGCGGGCGGGCTCGGCGCCGGGGCAGCAGCACACGCGTGCCGGCCTCCCCCCGCCCCGGGCGGCCCCGGGGGGCTCAACGCCCGAAGGTCGTCATAAAAAAAAATTTCCTTTGTAATTCCTTTTTCTTTTTTCCTTTTTTTTTTTTTTTCTTTTGGGGGTGGGGGAGGCGGGAATAATTTGGAAGTCTGATAGTGTGTGGGAAATGATTACATCAGTCGGAGGGAGGGCTAGGATTGGTCTGCACTGTGTGGTTTGATTCACTACCGCAAAGATTGCGTGTAACCCTTTGAGTGGAGCCCTGGCAGAGTTGTTTCCCTCCCCAGAAACAGTCCCCATAGCAGGGTCTACGTGACAGGTAGGGTACAGCCACCCGCTGACACCGCCGGCACCCCGAGCGCCCAGCCGCAGGCTGCACAGGGTCGGCGGAGGCAGAGAACTAACTCTCAAGAGGCAATCCCTATTTAAAATGCCATCTTGTTCTTCCGACTGCTGCCTTTTACGTGCTGTTGAGGTAAGATTTTCCATATCAAATTACCCTCCACGTTTTTGTTAGACTCTCCTTCTCGTGCTAGGATGTGGAGCATTTTAAACACAGAGTTCATTTAAATCTGGGACCTGCACGTTTTCCCAGAGAAATAATTTTGCGGCAAGTGTCTCTTGCTTGAGCAGAACAATGCAAAGAGGAAAGCATCTGTATAATTCAGGAGGTGGGGAGAAGGTTCCTGACTTGTTCTCTCATCCCCATTAATATTTAGGATGTGCAGCGTATGCACATTTGGTTTTGAACTACTTTCAGGCTAGCATCAGAAAAGAAGTCAGGGTAGGGAGAGAAATCTGTGGACTGTGCTAGGTCATTGATCCGCCGGCAAACTGCAAGTGGGACTTCCCCACATGAAACAATCAAAAGTTAGTGGGGAACAAGAGAGCCATATTTAATCTTTGGGGTCTTGGCCTGCTCCTCTGTGAATGTTCAGAGGCCTCTGGGATCGCAGTGAAAATTGTGTGTGTTTGACTGGATGTGATTTCTCTCGCCCACTGTTGCCAAAGTACTCTCCTGACATTGTTTCATGTTTGCTTACCTTATGCAGCTTTATACAGAACCTGCTCTCTCACTTTTTCTGTGTTCGTGGTCATATGAATCCTGCTGAACCTTTGTTTAGTGCAGGGAGGTGTTGGGGAGGGGGGAGGGGAAATAGGTCTAGGGGGCATCTAGAGAAAGTGTTCTAAAGTGAATCATCCATTTCATTTGTCCTGGCTGCCAAGGTGCTTGGGACCCTCATGCCAAGAGGATGATGCTTTTCTACAGTAGCTGTGTGGTTTGCCTATGTTCAGAGCTGTTGATCTGTAAGTGTACCCTTTATGTTGCAGGATGTAAAAGTCTTTAGTGAAGATGGAACAAGCAAAGTGGTCGAGATTCTAGCAGACATGACAGCCAGGGACCTCTGTCAGCTGCTCGTTTACAAAAGTCATTGTGTGGATGATAACAGCTGGACTCTAGTGGAGCATCACCCTCACCTAGGATTAGGTAGGGAATGGTCAAAGGGGTGGCATGGTTACCTGGGAACATAAAATATGTGTAATTCATATAAATGTGCTTCCAGACGGAACATTTTCTTTCCACTGCTTTTATTTGTACAATTAGCCGAAGTCACATACATGCTTTCTGTGTATTACAATTTGATGTGTTAAGCGTTTAAGCCATTTTAAGTCCTTCTCTTATTTCCCATCCTCTGTTTTTTTATATAAAAAAAGAATTGTCTAATCTTCACACTAGTGCTCTATTGCTACCTTGCTGTGTCTGAAGCTATTGCAAATAAACAGCTTAGGCAAATTAAGCTTGATCCTTAGAGTACGGTCCTATGAAACAGCTCAGCTCATCAGCTGGGAGACCTGGGTGGACAGACTCAGCTTTGCATACCTACAGTAATGCTTATGAAAGCTAGACATGCTGAGGTGGGGGAGGGGGTTGGCTAAACTTGACTTCAGGCAGGGAAAAAATGGTGGCACCACCCGCAAATCCATGGGCAATTTCTGGACCAGCAGTGGCATCTGCTCTCCAGGCAGCAGCTCCTCCACCTGACTGAAATTAAGGTGTCATGGTTACAGTTTCAAGAAGGCAGCAAGAGGAAGAACCGTGGGGAATTAAATAACACCGTGAATTGGTTTAATTACAGTACCTGAAAGGATCTCATGTTATTCAGTCTTGCTTTTCCTGTTTTTTTGTGGCACTGATTAGTTGCAGGGTTCTGCTATGCAGCTTGCAACTGCATATCACTCAGATAACACTATCTATAATTCTATGTAGCATAAAATAATGCTTTAGAAAGTGTAGCATTTGGGGTATTAGTCAATATACTTCACGGGAAATTTTTTTCTAGAAAACAGAGGAAGACAAATCATAAGCTGTGATCACCAGCATTGGAATTGTGAATGCTATCTGTAGCTAACAGAGGGATTTTTATGTCTAAAAATGTAATTCAGAACCCTTACAAATAAAAAAAGGAAACAATTTGCTAGAAATGTAATGCCCTAAACCAATACTATTAAATGCTAATAAATGCACTGCTCTGCAGACCAACACTTAAAAAAAACCCAAACCCATAGGATATCCTGATTGTTTAATGGTTTTATTATCTCTCCTAATGTAGAATATATGAAAAATTTAAGATTAAATACTCACTGGAATATGTCTAAAATATACTTTCAGTTCTGAGGACATAGGACAAGAGGTGAAGAATTAAGATATAAATTACAGAACCTTTATCTCTGTAGCTTAATATGCCACATGCGCTTCTAAAAACCTTTACAAATTTTCAGTTTTATCAATGCTCATTAAACTACCAGGCTCTCTTTTTCTATATTCTTTTTCCCATCATTGCTGATTACCAAGGTATTGTGTAAACAGAAGCCTTCTCCTTTGTAACCAACATCCTTCTCCTGCCAGATTCATTCAATGATGCCACAATTCAGTGTTTGTGACATCACAATAGCTTCCATGGTGACTAATTGTGCTGTCAAACTCTGGTGTGTGACATCTCTGAATGAATCGGGCAGGGGGCTGATTAGGAAATCAAAAGCTTCTGTTTACACACAAATAACTTGGTAATTAACAATGATGGGAAAAGAGCAAGATACTTATCGGGCTGCATTTATATACATGGGGACCTGCCTGCTTTGGACCTCTGTTTCACACTGAAGCACAAAGCGGGCCTCCAGAGAAGCGGGGTGTGCAGGTTGGAGCTTCAGCAGCCACCAAACTTTGTTCCACGGGGACTGCTCCAGGGCTGTCCTCTGTATGCCACGCAGTAGATCTGTGTGAAAAGTAATGCAGCCTTTTGGGGTATAAAGCAACCAAACAAAGACGGAAAGCATTTAAAGAATCAAAAAAGATATAATTATACAGATTTCACATACTTGAAAGGACGTGGACATAAAAGAGAATAAATGAGTTCATTTAATGGGAGACAACTTCATCGAGTTTCTTATGTTTAGGGTCCAAAGTATCCACTATGATATAGTCAGTAAAAATTAAATACCAACTTTAATCCTTCTACCAATTTTTGGTTGTAGTTTGAATTTTGTATTACTTGGCTGCTCATTTCTGCTTCTATGAAGCTTAAATGCTACCCTGTATTTCAGAGACTGTCAGATCAAGATCTGCATCCTAGGTGAATTTATCAGGTGTCTGATGTTCCATATTTTTTTCTCTAGAGATAAGATTGCTAGTATAAGTATGAAACAATGGTGCGTGAAAAGAAATATGATTTAGGAGTAGTGAGAATTCTGTGTTTCCAGAAGACATTATTTCTTACACAATACATCCTTGCTAACTTAATGCTGTAGGTGCTAATCTTGAAGCCCACCAAAAGAGAGGAGTTCCTTCATTTAGTTCACTGTCTTTTTTTTTTAATCTTGATCTTGCCTAATACTACTTTCCAAAAGAGTTCAGTTTGCAGAACCAGTTCATCTTTTTACTATTGGGCAGACTGAGGACAAGATCAAATTTTTGAAACCAGCTGCATATTTATCATTGCAGTGGTCTTCTAGGTCCCACTTTGTAAGGAACCCTCACCTGACTCTTTACTGTGCACGCATAGTCAAGTGTATTCCAAATAACATGCATGCTTGCAAATCGCTTCAAACAACTATTGGACTGCACAAAGTATTTGTGTTCTCACTAGAGGCACAGGTGTGACAATTTGACCTCAGAAAGTGTTAGATTTGACATTTAAAATGTGGTCCCTGCTACACTCTACCACTAGTATCTAAAGTGCTTTGTGGTCAAGATTTAAGCAGTCTGTGAAACTCGAATTGGTCCTGTTATTTCATTTGCTACCAGAAGTACACCTAACCTGTTCATAAAATGTGGTATTCTCCTTATGTGCTACTTCGTGCTTAAGTATCATTAATTTAGGATGGGGATGGAGATCTCTGTATTGGACATTAGCAGAAATAATAATGATGAAGACACATCATAATAGTATGTGTCTAGACACTGAAAGAAGCCCTACCTACAGACCTAATTTTTCCAGCTGCAGAATTGACTATACATCCTATTGAATATAGTTGAACCAGGAAAGAAAAATAGTAAGGCTCTGAAATATGTGAGGGTTAGAAGAAAGCGTAGCTGCAGTTTTGTACCTAGATTTTTTTATTTACATGCCTTAATATGAATGAATTAAAAGTGGAACAGTTAGACACAGCCCAAATAGGGAGGGCTATTTCATATGGGGGTCCACTTGTCATTTGTAGTGATTCTCTATATGGGAATTTAGGGCCATGCCTGTGAGTTGTTTATGATGGAATCGTCCAGCTCCTTCTCCCATCTTGTATCTCTGCTACAGTTTTGTAGAATTTTTGATAATAATACAGAGCAATTGTGGGGGGGTGTGTGGTGGGCAGGGGACTGGGCAAGCCTGTTCTTCTAGGAAGTGTGCAGAGGAGACTGAGTGGAGCCTATCAGATAAACTGAAAGGACACATTTCTGGTCACTTCAGCAGCAATGCCACTTGAAGACAGACTGACCTATTGAACTTAGCAGGCTGTCATCTGTGGTCTAGTTTTGTAGCAGGAAGCTCAAAGCAGGGCTGAGTCTGAGTTGCTAGTGTGTCAAGTGGTGGTTCATCCCATTTGTACTAACCGACTGCAAATTACCCAGGACTTTCCAGGAGTACAACTCCTATGAAGTAGTAGCAAACTGACCAGGACTAACTTCCTTTTTACATGTACCTGTTATGAAATGCTGTACCTTTTCTCCAAGATGGCTTTTACCATCAAAACGAAAATACAAACATTAAATGAGGGGGAGTATTAGCACAGAATCTGAAAAGGTTCTTGATTTAGTAACAGAATACATGTCGGTTGTCTAAAGCGTCTAAGAAACAGGCACTGAGTATATTTACAGAAACTCACTATTGAAATACAAAATCAGTTGACAAATGGTCATCTATAGTGCATTTCCTCAGAACAGAATGAACAATTTGTCCCTGCCCTTAGGTGAGCCATTTTCAGTGCATTAGGAAAGCGAAGAGCACAACTTTGTGTGGTCACAAAAGCAGACAGTAACAGAACATGTGGTCTTTTAGGGTTCATACTGTGATAAAGTTTCATACCAATGTAATTAAATGTTTTTTGGAGGAAACATAATGTAAAAAAACCAGACCCTCCACCCTCATTGGCCCACAGTCCTCATCACAAAGTGAAGGAGACTTGATTTATTAAGTTGCTTTAAACCACGATAGTAGCAACAGATCAGAAATACCTGAAACTTCACCTGTGAAGCCCCTAGATAATGTACAGGTTTAGGTGATGAATGCTGAGGTGGTGAAAAACCTCCTTCCTTAACAGCCACCAGTGAAAGCATTGTCACACACATTAGTCAAAGAATACCCCTTAAAAGTGATGTTATGGCTGATGCACTGGAGCAGCCCACTATGGAAATTTTTCGATGTTAACCCCTGGAAAACACAATCTGTAGCAAGGCTGGACATTGCAAATGCACAGTAAATGCTGAAGTCATCAATGAGCTGGTGATGACTGACAACCTAAATGCAGGTGGAAGAGACAATGGGATCATTGACATTGATTAAATTTTCAATAAAAGAACATACATTAATCTGCTAAGTTCAATAATTAACATTCAAGAGCTTACTCTTCCTGAGATGCCAATGACTGCTTGCTTTCTATCCTGAAAACACCCCAAGAGCTTGGGTGGCACCCTGACATTTCTAACTGTAGGAATGCAACATGAAGTAGGTAAGGGACTCTCCAAACTTCTTCAGTCAGCAAGTCTCAGGCATTTTGTTTAAAGCTTTGCAAAAGTTATGTTTTGCTTGGCCTAATTTTTTAATTTTGTATTATATAAGGGATGAAAGCACTGACTAGTTAAAACTTTTGAAAAATACCTAAATATTTTCGTGGAAACTTCTGAAGACTTGCGAAGATAATGAGTTCATTAAGTAGTGCACACTTAAGCAGTTGCCTTCTTTCGAGTTACTACTTTCAGTGAATTGGATTTGTTAAGCTATCTGTTCATGCTTTGATGTGCCATTCTTTTGACCAGAGAAGTAGTGGTTATGGGGAGTTACCTTGTAACCAAATCTAGAGCAGAAAATTGCCCTGTCATGTGTACAAAACGTTTGTCTCTGTCAGTATTCCTGTAAAGTAGATCCTGTGACCTCTTTCATAATAAACCCCATTGTCTAGCATCTACAATAAAGGCCTGAAGTTCACCTTGAAATGAACTGGTTTTATAGAGTGTGATCAAATAGGACACTGTATTTCTGTGATAGTTCAAGACCTAACAGTGGCCTTTCTGTAACTTTTTTTCCCCTTAAACCTGTCCACCTTGCCAGTCCCACAGCGTACAGCCAACACAAAGAGTTTCGTCTTTATAATTTAAGCTTCTGCACTCAAAAAAAAATATTCCTTTTGAGAAAATCTGTGTTTATGAAGTCCTGATATAGGAAATCTTTGAAGAACACTGCCATATAATGTTAAACTTTGTAATACTTTACAAAGTAAAGCATTGCTTCATGGCAATGTGGTTTGAAAGCTAGAATGTGTTCTGCTGATTTCTTAAGAGGTAATGGAATTACGCTGGGTTGTTTTACTCCTATTCTTAGTTGATCTCTCTCCTTCTGTTTGTTGACTGTATGTTAACATCATGTTCTTTTTCCACAGAGAGGTGCTTGGAAGATCATGAGCTCATAGTTCAAGTTGAATCCACAATGGGAAGTGAAAGTAAATTTTTGTTCAGGAAGAATTATGCAAAATATGAATTTTTCAAAAATCCCATGGTGAGTCTCATTACTTAGTTGTTTACACCACAGAGGAATGGATTGCAATAACATTACTTGGCATTATTATGTCTTAAACATCTATTATAAAAAAAAAAAGGCAACCAACTAACAGGATTCTTTCCAAAGAAATTTTAACCAGTGTTTAAATTCCTTTTACTCTCCTCCCAGCTTAAAAACCTCAAGTGTTCTCAAGTTACCAAATATACTTGTTTCAAAATGTCTGTTGCTATATTGGAGGGTGACCAAGACAGGGGAATCTTGGTTGGTTTAAGAAAAACAATCAGAAGTGCAATTTACTCATCATCTTAAAAGTTACTTGATTTGAAGCAAATTGATCACGTAGCATGCAGTATCCAAACCTTTTAATTTCTGACAGTAAAAGCAAAACCCCTCTGGGTAACCCCTAAAGCACTTACTACATACAAGGAATTTCCAGTTTATGTATATTGAACATTGTTTCACCTATGGCTGTGTTTTTTGCTAGTATGCTCTGCCTTCGTTACTTATCATAGTAGCTTGCCCTCTCTATGTCCTCATGTATATCCATGGTTGAAAAGTATTGTATGTCATCACTACTTATTCCTGTATTTGTAAGATCCTTTGAAAATCATAATTTTAAACTAGTTACTGTGTAACTGCATATCTGGGGATGACTTTTCGCATTTTATCTAAACAATTAAGTTGGAACAGACTGTTGATGTGAAACAATATCAGCTGGTGTAACCCATTGTGATAGTTGAAAAAACATAACCCAGAGGTGGTTAGCTAAGAACAGATTTTGGGTCAGTCAGGCATTTGTGAGGTGAGAAGAAAAAAGATATACGAGATCACATGTAAACTCATTGCTGAAGTAACTACAGATGATAAACTCATTCATTTTTCTCGTAGATACTAATGCACAGTTGCTGCATCCTCACACGTGTGCTTGCATGTACACTTGTCATCTGCCAGTGATTGTTTCAGAGTCTGTGCCTTGACTTACTGTGTGAAACATTTCTGTGCATGGAGTGTTCATAAGTTTTCACTTCTGTTGATCTTACCATCTGATAACCCGTGAACATCTGAGTGTTGTATAGAAGTTTTGGTATCATAGGAGCTAGCACACTGGTTTCATGTGGTCTATTTTAATTAATAACAGAGCATGGGAGTAAAACCCAGAATGCTTGGCATTCAGTCCCAGGCTCCTGCAATCACAGAATAAATAATTCTTTTGGTGTAAGAATGCGAAGGCTCCCTATCCGTTGCATTAGCTGTTGCCATATGGCACTGTTTCTACTCAAGAGAGGCTTGTAAATGTTAGCTTTCATAACTCATTGTGCAACTTACCTGGCAGAAGGGTGATTCCTCTTCAGTCCTTCTCTTTATGCCCTAAAGACTTGAAATTTATATTGCCCGAAGAGTGACAAATGTTCTAAACAGGAAATGTTTTTGTTGTGATTCATTTTGTTATAATCAGTCATTCTTTTATTTCAGTCATTTCTGCATGTCTCCATGCTTCAAATAATGTTTAAAAATTTCAAGAATGACTTCATATCATTGCTGTGTATAGTAAATTCACTGTACCAAATTATATAAGCGTTTTAAAACATATCAAGTGAAAGGGGAATGGGAGGATAAAGTCTGAAGTCAAGTCATTGATGCACTGCATATTCAACCTGCAGGACCATTCATCCTGTCCTTTCCAAGAAAATAGAGGCTGTTAGCAATCCCCAAAAGCCCTCAGTAGTAGAGGAAATTATGGAGAAACGCAGTTATGAAATGGTGTATATCAGATATTTTAAAAACCCACAATCTGTCTGCATGGGCATCTGGTGAGCAGAAGGAAGCGAAGAACTGCACTTGAAGGCCCTTGTATTACTTTCTCTATCAAGGGATCTCCAAATTGATTTAGTAGTGATAGTTCCAAAAAATGAATGACTGGAAGAAAATTTCACTAGTTTTGTGTAAGAGTGTTCACATATAAAGTGACTTCCAATTGTCTTCTCTTTTTTTTGTCTAGAATTTCTTTCCAGAGCAAATGGTTGCCTGGTGCCAGCAAACAAACGGCAGTATCCCACAGTCACAACTTCTGCAGGTACTGTAAATTATCTGTATGGACAAAAAAAGTTTTGGAGCTGGAGGGGGGAGGTTGAGAGGAAGGAAGAGAGAATTCAAGGGTCTGGAAAGAGTTGGTCAGAGAAAGATCAGTTAGCATATGGTGCTAATGTTGAAAATGTCTGACAAAGATCTTACCCGGTGGCATTGAGGTGTAAACACAAAGTATTCATAGCTATGTTCACACATACTTGTTCCATTAATACTCACTCTGTGGGTATCTGGTTTGGCCACCCAATGTTGCTCCAAAAACAGTCTTGGCAGATATATTTCTAGGAAAACAAACACCCCTTTTATAAAAAGCAGAACAGAAGTACTCTTCTATACTCCACATCATAGCACAAGAGAAAGTGTAAAAATGCATCTTGATATTAGAAGATCAGTTTTAGATGATGAGAGGTTTTGCTTTTACTTTTTATGTCCCATGTCAAGAATTGTGCCTGTCAAGAATTAACAATAAGGACCAACTTTCCCATGGTTCAGCCAACTAGCTGCTTTTTTGTATAGAAAAATAATGCCCTAAGAAGTAAGTGCAAGTAGAAATTTGCATATAGTATTTGCAAAGTAATCCCATTTAAAGCTTCCCAGATTAAATTACAGGGGTGTGTACCTTATGCATATATGTTGGTAGAGTTGTGTAATCTCCGTGGTAGTGGCACGTGTGCTGCATTTATACTGAAGTTCTGATGTCGCTGTAGAGCTTCTTGCTTGCTCATGAAGGAACCGTGGTGGTGGCACAGTTAGTTGGCCTTTAAGGATGGTGCTGAAGAGTGGGTTACCTCTCTGATCAGTAACTGATTCTCTTAAATTTCTCAATTTTAGTGCTGCAATCTAAACCTCATAGTCTAAATCTTTTAATTTCAGTTGTTTCCTCAAACTGGGGTCATTTAACTCAGGACACTCAACTCAAAACACAGTTTATTCAAAGAGTGTTGTATTAAGAATATAAGATCATGGTGCCTGGAAGACAGTGACACGAGTACCAGGCAAATTATAAAGCAGAAGGCACAAATATATGAAGAATGTATACATACAAATAACTGATTTTAGCTTGACTTCTGTCATGCTGCATGTTTGCAAATATGCACTGACTCTCTCTTTGAAGACAACACGCTTCCACTGACTTTTGAAACAGTGTGCTCGTTTTGTCCCATAACCATATCAAAGTCCATTAAATTCTGGTACCATGTTCACCGAGAAGAATTTAAAGTGTTAGCATCCACTCTCAGCTGGAAAACAAACAAACAACAAAAAATCAATCCAATTTACGGAATTAAAAATGAAAGTCACAAGCAATGAGGTTGTAATCAGGAACCAAAAACTGTCATGGATTGGCATCGCCACAGACTGGTAGGAAGAGAGTGTTCATATCTTGGACCCTTTTTCCTGTAGTGTAAGTAGAGAATTGAGTTTGTTTGTTAATACAAGCAGCAGGACTCCCTAAAAGAGTAAGATGTTCTTGAAGATAGAAAAGTTTTGATCCTAGGGTAATTTGAGTGGTAGCAAAAGGGAAACCTTACAACTTCTTGAGATACTGAGTTTTCTTCTGGGAAGGCTCCCTTAGGTGCCATCCTGGAGAAGCAAAAGTCATGGGGGTTAGCAACACGAGAGGGGGAGGAAAAGAGGATAAGTATATTCTCTCTGTTTCATTGTTTAACCATAAAAGAACAATATTCCTTAAAGTATTTATACTGAATATTCCTTTTCTTTAAAAAAACCCACACAACTGTTTTTCACAATTTCAGTGGCAGCTGTAATTTATTGAAGCCCACTAGTTATTAAACATGTTGCATCTGAGGCCACTTTAAACACTGAGCAATTCCACTGTATTTAATTACACATAGAACAGGGAAGAATATTAAATATCATCTCATTATATCATATACTGTATTAAGAGCTAGTATTTTTAGTCTTAAGAATAGCATTAAAACCAGCAGGATCTGTTTTCCCTAGTCTCAACCTGGCTGAGATACGCAAAAAAACCTGCATCTTAGTTTACTTTTCTTTTATCTGACTGGACAAAAAGAACATATCTCCTTTTTGTTTTTCCCTTTCACAGCTGAGAAGTGGATTCATAGTACAAATAGCAGGAAAATTGGCTGGGTTTTTCCATGCTGTTAGATGAGATGAGAAGGAGGAATGGGAAAAAATAGCTTTTAATTCTGATCCAGGGCACTGATTTTTGGTTTTGTTTCCTGTGGGCATTGTCCACCAAATAACACCAAAACACAACTTTGAAGACTTGCAGAGGCATCTAGCCAAACAGGTTTATGCATTTTTCTTATACTGTTGAATTTATTAATTTGGTATTTGACTTACTTGAGCAAGCCCTCTGTCATTTAAACATCTGGCCCATAGTAATAAGGGAGCAATCCATCAATTCTCCTACCATAATTAAATGCTTCCTTCCTGTGATATATCGCAAATCAAATTATTCCATATGTGGTCCCTCTACTTATGTCAAGAACTTAAATGCTTCTGAATCTTGAAGTCTGGTATAATTGCTGGCACTTATTTGACTGCTCTACATTTCAAATTAAATATTCTGTTGTCTGCTATACCTCTTGTCTTAGGACAACTTAAATGCCAGAAATCCTGAAACAGGCTCTTCCTTTTCAAAAACTTTATGATAAAGACACAGATTTTGGCCAATATTTCCAAGTTAGACAATTTGCCAAAATTGCTGTGAGAAGGTATTATTTTAAGAATTAATAGGCTTACTTCCTCTCCCTTCAGGCCAAGTGCAAGGAGAATGGGGATACAGAGAAATGCTTAGCTTTTTGGAGATATAAGTATTGACAGAGAGAATAGGAAGATGTCTGGTGGGAGGAGATAGCTAGGTAGATGAAATGGGAGGAGCAGGAATTTCCATTTTGGCCATAAATCAGATTAAACATCCAGGTCAGTTTAAGCCTAGTGTGAAACTGCACCTCAAATCAGCAAAGTGATTTTCTGTTTACCTCTCAGGTCTGGAAATACAGTGACAATTTTATAATCCATCCACAGGATACAATCTTCATTTACATTTTTCTCTCCAACAGAACTTTTTAAACTCCAGTAGCTGCCCTGAAATTCAAGGTTTCTTGCATGTGAAAGAGCTGGGTAGGAAATCATGGAAGAAACTGTACGTGTGTTTGAGGAGATCAGGACTTTATTGTTCTACAAAAGGAACTTCAAAGGTAAGATTAAAGAAGAAGTTGCACAATACTAGCATGTGAAAACATTTTCTGCTTTTACAGTGGGCAGTTTTTTGCTGGTTTTAAATACCTCCACGCAGTGTTCCCTGTTTTTATGCCATAGAAAAGGATAAGTAAGCCACGATCAAAAGACAGTCAAGCCCTGGGCTCTCAATGCATGAATATAGCCATATAGTTTCATTATAGAATAAAACCAAACTAGCCAGGCAACATCATTGTGGCTACTGAAGTTGTGCTAACCTTCAGATTCCTCTGGAACAATGTAATAGGCTATGCCATTTTTAACGTGATGTGTTTGCATAAGTATAGTATTTTGTAAGCTTCCTGTATCAGTACCTTCTGTTGGTAGGCTGATATTCAAGAGGTGACAGCGCTATGTCCACTTGAGGCTGCCGGGGAGAGGAACGGTGTTCGTACACTGCCCTCTGTTGGAGGCCGGGCTGGAGAGACTGCAAAGCTTGCACAAGATCTTCCAAAACCTTACACTTACCTGTGATAAAACACGTTATTTCCCCAGGAGCCAAGACATTTGCAATTGTTGGCTGACCTGGAAGACAGCAATATCTTCTCATTGATAGCAGGCAAGAAGTTGTACAGTGCACCTGCAGAGTATGGATTTTGTATAAAGGTAAATCTCACTGAGTTCTTCCAAAGTTCCAGATGGTGTTGGTAGCTCAGTCACCCCAACCCGCAGCTAAATGGGATTTGTGTCTAAAACTCTGCAAGCCTTTTCTGTCATGAGGACTTGATCTTTAACATCTTTCATTTGGCAGGCATGTCCTGTGAATCTTATCATCATTTTATGAGACATTTTTAACATTTTATCTGGTGCTCCTTTGGTTTGGGAAATTTCTGTGCAAGAGCAGCTCACTGCTGAAGCATAGTGTGCCTGCGAGGTGGCCTTGGTTCACCTCACAGATGAAAACTTTTTCCAAGTACTCTAATTGAATAGAAAAGTTTCTGTGGACAGTGAGCACCAAAATTATACAGCAACAAAGGATCAAGCTCTGATGGGTAGTAATTTTATCATTATTATGGGCCAGAGGTTTGCCTTTATTTAAAGAGGAAGATTGTCTTGGAAAAATGAAAATAAGAATAAGCAGTTGCCTTTGAAAATTTTTAAAACTGTTGTGCTGATAGATTGATTTGGACAGTATTATAAACTTTGAAAAGTGTAATTTTCTGAGAAGAAAATAAGGCTGGAAGCTGATTTTATTGACAGCAGTGAACTAGTCTCCTTCCTACCAGCCATTCCAGAGCTAGACAATAAGGGTTTGCATCAAAGAGACTGGCAGCAGGACTGATCCTCACCCAGTTATGGAAACTTTCGTCCTTCATCTCAAAATAGGAGCTTATAAAACTTCTCACAGATTTGGAAAAAAACCCAACAAACAACAAAAACCCCACCCTAACAACCAAAACTAACAAAACTAAATGCCCTGGTTTGGTTGTAACATGGCCTGAGTACCTTGTTCCTATAAACTGCCAGAACTGCAGGTTATTTCAAAACATAGAATCATAGAATATCCTGAGTTGGAAGGGACCCTCAAGGAGTCTAACTCCTGAAAGTCAGAAGGCACCAACATTTATCTTGCTAGACCCAACTGAGACAGTGATTTCTTTCAAAGCATGCTCAGCCTCTCCTGAGCTTTAATTCAGAGCGGTGTGAGCTTTTTCTGGCTAGTTCTTAAGATTAATACTGCACCTGACTTTACTCTGCAGTAAACTTAGTTGTGCTGTTGGTTTTCTGTTGAATGTAGCTGACTTCCTTCTAACACTTTAAAGCCCAACAGAGTGAGAAATGAAACTAAGGAACTGCGGTTGTTATGTGCTGAAGATGAGCAAAGCAGGACGTGCTGGATGACTGCCTTTCGACTCCTCAAGGTATCTAATAATCTCTTCTACTTGTGCAAGGCTACATCTAGAGTTAAATTGCATTTGTTACTTTGTTCATGAGAAATTACCTACATTATTAAATGTCGTCTGTTCCAAAACAATACAGATAAGAGCAAAATGCCAGGCGGGCCTGCCCTACCTAAGATTTTAAGCACAGGACTGAGCTCTATTCCTTCCACATATGAATCAAGTATAATTTTAGTTTTGGATCCGAATTTGAGATATGTGAATGAATCAAAATACCTTAACAAGGTATTTGCAAGTTATCATAAAGCTAAAGAAAATGTTTTGATAATGGTAAGTGGTTCTTCTAACTAGAACAGAGTGCCTTTTGCAATTTCTTTTTTTTTATTTTTTTTTTTTGTTTGTTTTCTGAAGGTTCTACTAAAAGAAGTAACAAAAGTAATTCTATCTCCAGGTGAAATTAATTTATATCTGACAGCAAGCAATGAAATTTCTTGGTAATATGGTAGGAGGCTTCATCATTTTTTTTGAAACAAAATCAGGATGGAGGGAACTGAGAAGAAAGTTGACTGTTTTGTGCCCTTTGAAGCAGAGAACTTCCTGGTCTTCATAGGAAAATGTGCATAAGTTCTGATTTGGTTTTAAGTCTTTCCCTGAATGTGCTGTCTTGAAAACTGCTGTGTCCTTCTGTATACCTTACTACATCCTATGTACAGAAAAAAAGGTTTTTGTTTTCAAGGAACACTGAAAGATGATTAAGGGTGTACAATCAGCGAAAATTAAGGCTGTGCCTCAAGGCTTTGTCTGTGACCCTTCTTTTTATTCACCTTTAGCTTTCCATAGTCCTATATTACCCTGTTCACAAATTGTATAAACCATTTCAGTTAGAACATTCAGTAAGCAATGTTGCTATACTTCAGCACTGTGCCTCTAGGGAATGCACTGAGTAGGTGTTTTCCTACCATCCTAGCTACTAGTGTTGCTAAAATTTATCATGTTCAACGAGGAGCATGACTGGAATTCAATCACCTTATTTTTATAAGGATATGAAAAGTACCAAGTGTTATTTCCTGCTGAAATTTATTGAAAGAGCTAGTGAACTAGAAAGGTTCTTATTTTTTATCATTTCGAAGACTGAGTTTGAATGCTTTATGCAGAATATTTTTAAGTTCACATTACTAGAGGGTAAAAAGAAGGCAATTAATATGTGTGTTCTGACCTCGACTGAAAGCTTGTATTCTACAAGGAAAATAGAGTGATAGCTCTGGTGATTGCTGAGAGTGGCAGAAATTACCTGTGTATTTCACTCAGGCTTCTATTTTTTAAAGAAAACTTGTGTGTATTAACTGCTTGATTGCCACCTGCCAATTGCTATTGCTCAATGCAAATTGCTTTGGGACAGCTTCTGATCAGGAAAATAATAAACTGGTGGCACCTTGCTCCAGTGTAAGTGGTATTATGAAAACACTACAGTTTTTTTCCTAGGGTATATATTTGAATAATAGTGTCCTTGCATTTCTTTTTACAGTATGGAATGCTACTGTATCAGAATTACAGAATTCCCCAGCAGCGAAAAGCCATGCTTCCACACTTTTCCACTCCAGTAGTAAGTAATGAACTTACCTCATTGACATGCGATGTTGGAAAAGATACATTTGCTTTTGCATTTTAAAAGTGGAAAATTTTACGCTAAGAAATGTAAATTCAGCATTGTGTAGCAAATCAATGTAAAGTTCATGTTTTGCATGAGTACAGTTTTCGTGGTTGGCTCTCCATTATCTCAGGCTTACATGATCCACATGATTGAAAAATCTTGGCTATGTCATGCTCTTTGAGACGTACAGTAGAGAGACATCTGGCTGTCTCTGCAGAAGCCAGTTTAGGTCTGGCAAAACTAACACGTAAATTTCCTAAAATAGGCTGGGCCAAGAGCTGACTGTTAACTATCTAAAAGTGAAGATCCTATATTTGGATCCCAACTGGCCCTGAAAATGACTGGAATATAGTAATAGGGCAAGTGGGCAACTTGAGCAATACAGATTTTATTCTCAGCCTTTGAATCCTTTCCCTCCCCTATGGCCTAAAAAGAAAAACCATCTATTTTTCTGTCAGTGAATCTTTTGAAAGAGATAAAAAATGAGATGTATTTTTCGTGATGTTGAAGGAGAACCTTGGACAGTCTTCTGAAACCAAAACATTTTGAAATTAAACTCTCAAGCTGGATTTTTCTTTTCCTGTTTTTTGAAACAAGTGAAAATTCCTTTTCAGAGAAGTGTATCTGAAAACTCACTAGTAGCAATGGATTTTTCGGGGCAAATAGGAAGAGTTATTGAAAATCCTGCTGAAGCACAGAGTGCTGCCTTGGAAGAAGGACATGCTTGGAGGGTAGCTATCTTCTCTTCTTTTCTGTTTTTGCAATCAGTGTCTGTTGAGAGCCAAAACACAGTGTGCGCTATGATGTTAGTGCAGTGCTGGTCACAGTATAGCTTAGCTCCGACCTGAAGCAATCACACTGCAAGCATGCAGATCTGAAAGTCAATATCCATCTTTAGCAAAACTGTCACATTCACAACAACCTTCTACCACTGCTTCTCTGTCCCCCTAGTGTCCAGAGGAAAGTTGAGGGGGAAAGCAGACCCACCAGAACTTTACTGCCAGTTTGCAAAACCAGTCTCTGAGGAGGAATATGTCAAATTAAATGCTTCCCCACATGGAAGAGGCTGGGGCTCTGACTAATGGCTTGCTCCCAGTAAGTTTAATTGCAGAATATACAAGAGGCAGGACCTCTTGCAATGAAAACTGATGTAACTTGTTTATAGTGTCTTGTGGACAGACAGCCGCAGTACAAGTTTTCCCACATGCTCGTCTTTTAGGGAAAAGAAGTCATTACTGAAGCATTAGCTGGTGCTTTATGTACGGGAGGGAAACACTGCTTGGTTTACTGAGTGCCTGGTGTTTTGCCTGAGCAGAGACATATCAGACTTTTCTTTTTTTTTCTCTCATTTTTTTCCTTTTCCTTTTTTTTTTAAATTTTTTTAGATACTGAGCTTTCATCATTAACATCTGGCTTGTGTTTTAAGCCAACTGAAATGAGCTGCTGCTTGTAGATTAGCCCCCTCCAAAGTTGCATTTCTTTTTCTCATTCTTGCATTAAATTTGCCCAGCCCCCAGTTTCCTGTAAATTAAATCTGTATTGCATGTTCACTAATTCTCTTCTGTTGAAACATTAGTGTGGATTTAACGGTAATTCATTTTCTCTGTAGAAACGTAGCACAAGAATGAACATCTTGGGTAGCCAAAGTCCGCTCCACCCTTCCACACTGAGTACAGGTAAATTCTGCTGGTTTGTAAGCATAGTATCAGAGACCTCTGTGGGTAAAGAAAAGCTCTATTTTATATAGAGTGCAGTCATGTAGTATTGATGTAAAATACACTGTTTATGTTTTATCAGTAGCTTCTGTGTCATTAACATGCTTACCCATATAGGCATAGTAGAAGGAACTTGTTTTCCTTTGATGGCATACTCAAGCTTTTCTTCAGAACTAAGTCTTTTGAAACTCAGATTTTATAAAAATAGACACTCCATAAATGTTTCCATTTAAAACAATCCAGAAATCAATTCCCTGTTTCAGACAAGAAAAGTCAATGAGTGATCTGTTAATTTTTAAAGAGTAAAAATGAGAGTTTTCAAAATGGAATTCATTCCATAATAACTGACTAATGTAAAATATGTATGCCTGTAATGCAAGTCTTGAACACCTGAGATTGTAAGTTTATTAAAATAAGAGGAAATTTCATGTTAATATCCTGAACTTCTTAAAGGAAACACAGCTATTCTCTGTTGCCACTCTGTGTTTCTACTCTGTTGAACAGAATTTAAAAATACCATTTGAAAAATAAACAATAAACATAAAATATTTGGGGAAAACTCTGCTCTTGAAAGCACAAGCTAAAGTGTTTTTCTATATTTGAGACTTAAAGAGACTTGATTCTAACCCATTAGCTTATACATTGTCTTCTAATAATTGTTAGTCCCAACATTTTCAAGAAGCTATGAAAAGGCAATATAGGAGATTTCTCTTGTTAACTTCATTGTACATCTGCAAATCAGAAAATACATGAAATAATGCCTCTCTATTTGGTATATTAAGTAGATGCATTTTTTGATATTTTTTTTTAATATAGATACTTTATAACAAAAATATATATACCCACTTTTAAAATGTGTAAATAATTAGTGTGTGGAAAAAATGTTGCACATGTAACTGCTTTTAACCATCTTCTCTTTCCCTCTTTTCCCTCTCGCCTCCAGTTATTCATAGGACACAGCACTGGTTTCACGGCAGAATCTCTAGAGAAGAATCTCACAGGATTATTAAGCAACAAGGGCTTGTAGATGGGTAGGTACTGTTGTTGCTTAGTATTTATGGTCCGATGGTGAGCTTTATAGACAAGAGCACAGCCTCTGCTGGTAATGGTTTACAGGTTTCTGAGCACTTCTGAGTAACCCGATTCTCGAGTAGTCCCATCATAACCTACCTGGCTTTCAAAAAGTCAGAGTGCGTGTTTGTAGGAGTGGATCCTAACTCTTAATTTGAAAAATAAAATCTTAGAAACACACTTAAACTTCTTTCTTTTTTTCTAACAGAGGCAATCAACTTTTAGAGATTGTTAGAATCTGAAAATAGTTAATTCTTGTAATCTGCATTGAGGATATATTTTTTAGAGAAAGCTGTACCTAACCATTTGCCACAAATTTATAATGTCATTTGTGCTCTTTTGCATGAATCAGAACAGATAATGGTGATTTCTCACTATTTGTTTCTGTTCTAGAGCAAAGAACTGAAAGTAACTTAAGTGCTCTCTAAAATGTCTTTAGTTGAGGTTTAAGTATCTTCTGTATCGTTGTTTCCCTCATTTATATGGAGTTATGGTTATTGAAGGAAAGTTGCTTGAACTGCATTCAGCAGTTCTTTATTTGTAGGATAGGAAAAGCATGGTTGTCTTTGGTTCACTAACCTAACTGCTGTCAGGGTTAAGGTAGAAACGTCCATGTTGGCTTCTCAGAAGACACTTAAGTTTAAACCTTTCTTCGGTTTTTCTGACTTTCTGATTCAGAACACTAATCTTTGTGAAGAATAATATACATTAGAGAAATAGAAGTTGGTAGTGCATATACATATTTATCAAGCAGTGTTTATTTGTTGTTTTGGGGTCTTGGCTGGGCTAAGGCTGGGCTAAGGGTTTTAACTTCACAGGTCAGATAGAGAAGAGGCTGAGAAAGCAAAGGAGCACTGCTGACTTGTTGAGTTTCTGGTTCTCTCACACTACAGATCTTTATAATCTTGGGGTCATTTTGACTTGTTGCCTTAGGAATCTGGTGGCCTATCCTTCATGAAGTTTTCAGGAATGTGTTGTGTTAATGCCTTTGAGGAGGTGTTAAATTTGTGCCTAGTCAGCTTACTCATCATGGACCGTGAAGATTGGTTAGTTTGGCTGTAGCAAGGTCAGTCAGCAGTGACAAAAGACCTATGTTACCTATATGCTCCAAGATCTAAGGATTGTGATTTTCAGGATGGAAAAATCTTGCCTATGTTTTCCTGCTGTGTGTTCTTGAACAAAAGAAGGTAGAAAGTTAACAGCCTCCTGATGGCTCATGGAAGAGGTTCAGCAACGTATATATGCAGCCGATACTGCTATCTTTGACTGTCTCTGGAAGCTATTGTTGAGGATGCATCTATCTTTATAGTCATTGTTTGTGCGGGAGCCAGTTGCTTGCCAGCGGTTGAGTAAACTGTTGCGGTTTCAGTTGTGCAGAGCTCTGCTTTGTGCCACCAGCTTATGATAACATGCATTATCTGAAACAGCTACATGAAAGATAATTTAGAGATACCTGCATGAACTGCAGTACCACAGGGCAGGTAAGACCTTTCTCCCTGACATGGATCCTAATGTATAAGGGCTTTTGTCCCTTTGCCACACATCTGGTCTTCCTAGGACTAAAAAGGAATGTCAAATACCATTCCTGGTTTCTGATGGTGGCAAGACATGCCTGTCTCTGATTACTGAACTGACAGTGGTTATGATGGTGCATTTTTGTGGTATTGACATTTCTCAATCAATTCTGAGGAACTGGAGTAAATTCTTTTGGGTTCCTAAGACTACAAGCAGTTCTTGCAACTCAGCCTTGGAAAAGTGTGTTCCTGGCTTAGTGATTAGCAATTAAGAGGGCTTGAGGCCTGCCCTCATACTGTATTGGACCATCTCACAAATCCACTAGTGATTAGTGCTGTAAGCCTTGTGCCAAAGGTATATTCTTGTTTTCTGTGGCATGGAGAAGATCTGCTTCCTTGGTTCATAAATGTCAAGGGGAGAAAATGTGGGGGTTTTTAGCCAGATTTTTTTCTCCTCTTCCTATTATATGTATTTAACCATTTGAGTTAGGACTTCAATTTTGTGAGTCAACTTAAAAGTCACAGTTAGATAGTGTGTGGTGTTGCTATCTGTACTGCTAAAGTACATTTTCTCCCAGTGATGCCGAGGGAAAAATACTGTGACTGTTCTAGAGGAAAAATCAGTGTGTATTTTCCCCATCTTGATAATGTGGAAGCTACTTACCTGATAAGTAATTTTTGTGGATTTTTGTGGACTGATGCAAGATACTGGAGAGTGGGAACAGACTTGCATATATTACTTTCCAATCTACAGAAATTCAGACTTGCTCAGGAGTTAAATGATAATTTTTTTTCACGATAATATTTTTTTCATGAGAGTACATATCATTAACGGAAAGCTGAGTTAGAGAGAACCTTAAAGAAAGTGTCATATGTACCTTCTTAGGGGAAGAACTACTGTCATATATGTTTCACTTCTTGTTTCATCTATTATTGTTGCATAGCCATGGTATAAAAATTGAAAGCAAATTGCCAGTTATGGAATTGCCTGTTAATGCAACTAAAGAAGAGTTAGGCAGTGGCACAAAATTACTTAGTAGTTCTGATTATTTATGAAGAAATTGATTGCAGTATTCAGTTTGCTCTTAAAAACCTTCTCTCCTAGATTATTTCTTCTCCGGGACAGCCAAAGCAATCCAAAGGCATTTGTACTTACGCTGTGTCATCATCAAAAAATAAAGCATTTTCAAATCTTGCCGGTAAGTAGATTATTTTTGATACTGGTAACAAAAACCAAAATTTTAAATCATGAAGCTTTTGTCAACATCTGAGAAGACCTCTTATTAATTACTGCTGTAATTAACAGGGGTGTTCCTATTAGCAAGTATATTAGCAAGTATTTTTTACAATTGTGAAGTGTCTGATTTTAATTATTTATTAACATTGCCCGGAAAACTAGTGTAAGTCACTACATTACACAAGTCTGTGTAATGCACAGAACTTGTTCTCTGTGACTGACAGAAGCAACAGCAGCTGTTGTCTGCCTGTCACTTAGGCAAACATAGAATAACTTAGGGAAACTTTAAAAAGTTTTATTCTAGAGGTTATCCAATAATGTTGAGCTTCAAATAATGTTACACTGAGATGCTGGGAAACAATTTGATTTTTATCTTGATCAAAAAAGCACCAAAAATTTAAGATCATGTAAACCTTTGTATTGATCCTCTTCTCTCGTTTAGCCTGCCGATTTTACAAACAGCTAACAAATACTTTTGGGGTATTTTCATTTTATATAATGAAGTCCAGTGCTGTCTCTACAACTTTCAATTACTCTGCCCACAAGCTTTCAGTTTCATAAACGCAGTATTACAAGTTGAGTTAACATATGTTTTCTCTGGTGCTGTGCATGATTTCATGAAGAACTCTGGGCACTAGGTTGTTTGGGCAGTGCCCATCTTTTATGTTATGTCACACACTGGTGGTACTCTGTTTTGTCATACTTGCATCTCTTCATGTGCAGTCTAACTTAAAAAGGATGTTTTGTTTCCCTAGTGTGAAGATGATGGACAGATATTTTTCAGCCTGGATGATGGGAACACCAAATTCAGTGATCTAATCCAGCTTGTTGAATTCTATCAACTAAACAAAGGAGTCTTGCCCTGCAAACTCAAACACCACTGTATCCGAGTGGCCTTATGACCTCAAATCTGACTCTCACTGAAGACTGGATTTGCTAGAAGAGTAATTGTAAGAGAACGTTGACACTGGGGAATTGGCAGATTTGTAAGTTGGTAAAAAAAATAAATATTATGCACCTTGGGACTCTGAAAGGGATGGATTCGACAGGTGCCAACAGACCAAGATTGCTGGTTTGTCTAACACCTAAGAGTAATTGCTGCTGAGTGTCCCAGCATCCCAAAAATGGGGGGAGGGTCTGTAAAACAATGAGTAAATTTGAAACAAAACTGGAAACTATCTTGGCTGGGCCACTTAACAGGAACAAGTGTGAAGAGAAATCTTTGAAAAGAACTCTTGCCCTGGAATAATCTTGACAATTGAGACTAGTGTGTTTACTTTTTGTATTGATCACTTTTTTTGCACTCCTACTTTGTTTCGGATATTGTATGCAGCCTATATTAGGAGCTGATGTGGCTTTTAAAATTCATGCAGGAGTTGGGTATTAATCTGCACCCTAAAATGTATGGAATGCTTCAGCCTAAAAGGATCTAGAAGAAAATCAAGAAGTGTGTGTGTGTGTGCGCGCGCATGTCTCAATACTTCTCTGGAGACCTGAGGTTCAATGATCTGCAGATGTCTTTGAAGAAGCAATGAGGATACAATTCTAAAAGAACATACCACCAATACACATATTCTTAAAACTGTTGACCTGTAGCATTATGGCTGTAGTGTGTTGATGGCATATTAGTGGCATCCAGTCATGCAAAGACTGTATTAGATTCTATGCACAAATTTTTATTCTTGGAGTGGTGGTTTGTTTTTTACAGCCTTTTGACTGTTTTCCTGAGGAAACTTACTGTTACTAAATAGAATAGGACTGAATGACTACACTTGTATTTGAAACCACCATTTTTTGTGAGAAGAGTCTTCTGCGGGTAGTCTTAGTATGACAAAATAAAAAAAAAATTAAAAACCAGTGTTTTTAGCTTTATAGCTCCTTGAATTTTCAGACTGTTTCAAAGAGCTCTTTCCACATAGTAGAGCTACAGTGACACAAAGCTCACCTGGGTACAGGGCATAAGAAGAACTGTACCCCTTCTGCTTTTTGTAGGGCCGTGGAAGTTTACATGGTGAGAAAGAACATACTGGGAATAGAAACAGATTTGATTGTGAACTAGCTGCTGGCAATGTCATCCATCGAGATAACTGGTGATCCCTGTGTCATATATGCTACCGAATGGCAGACAGGCATGTATCTTGCTCTGGTGCTGGTTTGTCATCAGAACTACTTTATTGTTAATGTTTAAATGAATTATTTAATGTTTACACAATAACTCTTTCTGATGATAAATCGGTATTAAAGTTGGACAAGTCCCACCTTGATCCTCCGATTGCAAATAAATCATTCTTTCATCAGCGCGGTCGGTGCAGGAACTGTTTTAAGTGAAACAACTTCCCAGTGCTTCGTGCCGTTAGCCACAGTGAGGAGTATTCCACTCTGGGAACTTGCAGAGCGTAGTGCAGAACAGAGCATTCTTAGGATGGTAAATGATTTACACGGGCTAATTCATCTTTAGTATTTGCCACTGGGTTTGAAATCCTAGCCATCTGAAAGGGTAAAGAAGGAAATTCAATCCTACACTTTTAGGTCTTCATGTAGTGTTAAGAATAGCTTAAGACAAACCATAACCTGCCTGAGTCATCCATATCAGCTTAAACTATGTCAATGGTATAGAAACACTGTATTTTAGTTTACAGAACACATTTAGTATTTTTTTCCATTCAATGTCTAGATACTAAAAATGAAGAAACTTGATTTTGTTTTTAGTAGAAGCCTTTTTTGTTTTGGTTTGTTTTTGTTTTGTTTTTTTTTAATTGTACATAGTGAAATGAGTGTTCCTGCTTTCTAGACAATGTATTTTAAAACCTTGAAATTAAGCTAACTTAAGTCTGACTTCACTTTGCATGCTTCTATTTGGCCCCTATTAGGAGAAAAAAAGATACTTGTATCGACTACATTACCAGTTTAATAAGACCATTTATGCTGTAGTTTTAAGTTTTTCTGTTTACATAGCTTAGTGACAACCATGCATTTTTCCCAGTAGGCGGATAGTATTTGCAGTGTTTCATATTTATGAAAAAAAACCTTGCATCTTATTTAAATTGAGAATAAAAGTTTGACTATGAACCATGATTTTTGTATGTAGATGGTTGACTTAGTATTTTGTACTCTTCCCAGCTAAAGTGAGCTGTTTTGAGAAAGTGACCACCTTCAAAGTGGCAACAATCTTACTTAAGCAGATCACTGCTTTGTCTTCTTTCTGCTGGAAAACAGTCAATGCCACCTTAGTTTTCCAACAGATTCAGCTGGCTGCCAGCTCAGAATACCAAGGACTGAAGGACATTTGACTCTTATTTTTGTATTTAAATGACATGAATGTAAAGGGGATGCTCAGGGTTGTTTTGGAGCCTGTTGAATTTTTATCTTTTTGCCTGTGATTTTATTTTCTAAATAAATACTTCATGTAGCAATCTTGAATATGTTGAGAAGGAAAATGCCAAACCATTTTGGTAATGAGGTTACTAGTTAAGTTATGTTACGATAGGTGTTAAAGTACAAAAAAACTTTTTATTTGTTAATTAATCTTGAAGAAACACGTGCCTCAGTTTAGATGTTTTGTCTTATCTTTTCTGCACTAAATACCTGACAGTTTGACCAATCAATGCACCTTTCCAGTGGCAAGACTTGCTTATCGTAAATTATATTGTCACAATGCAAGATTTAGTGACTGTAAAATGAAATAAAGTTTAAAGTTTCAGGGAATGCAAAAGGTATTAACTTAAGAGACAAAACCTTTATTCAATATGCTTTGCTTCATACTGTAAATAGCTTTTTGGCTTGTGAACCTAATTGTAATCTTTCAGGTATTTTTGTACAAATAAGGGACTGATATTCTGTTTCTTGTAATTAGAAATAAACGTTAATACAATGCTATTCATTTTATATTGGAATGAATGTCGTCTTTTGAATATATCTGTACATTATGTCTCTTTTGCCTTAATTCAGAGTTAATTGGGTGGGTTGCATTAAACAGCTTTTAAGAAGAGTGAAGAGGAAAACACAATCCCCAAGATACCTTTTTCTCTGGCTGTTCTGTCTTAAGATTCTTATTAGGACAGACTGCACTTTATTTAGAAAAAAACTTGTTTGCCCCTTTTGTTTGAGGAAAATTACTGGGGACATTCTGCTACGACATTTATTCATTTGGGAAGGCTGCTAAAATCAAATCAGGAAAACATAGCATGTGCATCTTTCGGGTCATAAAGCTATAACTCACTGAAAATGTGCACTCTGCATAAAACACTTTGTTGGCCTGATAGCTGTTGGATCAGAAAACTTTTCAATAGTGCTTTCAGAAAGCAGTTGTTCATGCCTGTAATCCTTGTGTTCGAGTGGTCTATCAGCATTTGTCTGGAAAAGCACATCTTCACGAAATATGTTCTTCCTTAAAAAATCTGGGTTGGGCGAGGGGCAATTGGTCGTTCTTCTGGTAGAGGGAATAACAGAAGGTTAGGAATATTTCACTTTTTAGTTGGACACAATCCTTTCCTGTTTCTGCCTTGCTAATCCATAGAAGCCATCAAATGCATTCAAGACTTTGTCACACTGACTACTTCTGCATGCTTCATCTTCATATAAATTTATACTGAACTGTGGCATGAGTTAGTATGTTAGCATTATGAAATTCATCAGCACATAGAGGCAGAGTACTTCCTTTGGGTTTTGATATTTGCCAAGTTTTTTCTATCTGGAGATGCATGTTAAACTTAAAGTGCTTAGAGTTCACTATCCTGCACACAGCAAGTTACTTTTTCACTGAGTTAACGAAGGGGACTGCTTGCTTCCAAAAGGTTTGAAGATGCCTATTTCTTGCTTAGCTAAAGGAAGCCATGCTAACATTGAAACTGGCCCCCTCTGTAATCATTAGAAGTCAAGGACTATAATTCTACACAAACCTCTAAAAAAAACAAACAACAAAACAACCAAAACAAAACAACAAAAAACCCAAACAAACAAAAACAAAAAAATCAACCCCAAAACCTCAGCTTACTTTATTGTATATATTGCATTTGGAACAGGCAAGAAGATGGCATTAAAAAAAACCCAACACAATAAGAAGATCTTGGTAAGCCTGCCCAGTGGCAGGGTAGTGCTGTCTGCATGTTTGCCACCAGTGTGGCAAATGCAACACAATACCGGTGAAATCTGGCCCCTGACATTAGCAGCAGGTACCTGTGCTATCAGAACGTCACCATTGCAAAATTAGTCTGGGCCAGAAGTGGGTTTGTGGTACAAATTTGAATTACTTTCCTGATAGAAGGTTTGTGCTGCTTTCACATTAGTTGCAGAACAACAGACGTAATCAGACATATGATGCCACATAAAGCATTCTAGCATGAAGTTTACCTGGCAAAACAGGTCAAATGCGTTTGGACCTATGAGTAAATTCCTATCAGACTAGTGTTTTACAGCATGTGGCTCCAGCACTTTCATCCTGACACAGAGAACTCCTAAATTAGGATTATTTTAACACTAAATTGTTGCTTCAGCCTGTACCTGTAAAACCAGATGAGGAAAACATCCCCAGAATGAGCCATTTCCCTTGAAGTAAGTAGAACTTTATATGACTTTGGGTCTTTGTTATTGCTAATTTAGTAATGCTTTAATCTGTTTTGTCAATGTCCAGTCTGTAGATTGCTTTGTGTCTTGGACATTTGTTTGTCTGACATCTTGGAAACCTCAGTAACAATGTCAGCAGATGGAGAAAAGTATCTTCCTTTGAAATACTCATATTGCCTTAATTTGGGTTGCTTCTGCATCTTAAATCTTATGTCTTCCTTCCTTAACTTGAAGCACAATTTAATTAGTATTTGAAAACCCAATATATCACAACTATGTCCAAGAGCTATATGATTTTCATTAGATATTGTGATTAGTCACATCTGAGACTTCAAAATGAATTAGCTTCTGTAACACTCACATTGCAAACTCTTAGCCTGAAGACATTCTGCTCTAATTGCTCATCATTTCACACAGATACTAGCAGATGTTTTAGCAAGAAAGACTGGTTCACACAAGACACTAAGCTGTGATTAACAGGGTCTTGCAACACTTGTTGGTTACTCAGGTGTTTTCCATCTCTTGGCTGCAAGATTCTGGTGCCACAATTGGGGAACAGGAAGGTGAAATTACAAACAGCTGCCAGCTCCAAGCCAAAGTACAGCCTGGGTTTATGGGCTCTGAGGCTCAGCTCAGCTCAGCTGGGAAAGAAGCGGAATGGAGAAAAGAATTACTCTTTGGCAGTATTGTCCAAGTGATGGTTTGGGTGTGACTAGGAACATGGTGAAGACAGTGCTGTGATGCCCAAGTGCTGCTCACCAGTCTCTTAGGGTCAGTTTTCTCTCCGCTTCCCTCAGACTTCCCTCATTAGTCTCTGCTGCTGAATATATTAACATGATATTAATGTGCTCTGTGTGACTTAGCAACTCCAAGTTTTCAGGTTGCCGTAGTACTCTTCAAATCAGGTCCAAAGGCAAAAACAAATATAGAAACAAGGTAAGCTCTGAGGATTAGAGCTTCTTGAAAAATAACTCCACAACAGATCTAGTGATGGAAGGATGCAGATTGATAAGTATAGAATTGGTGGCTGTGGTTTTTTTTCACTAAAGACTGAAAACATGGTTTGTGAAGACAGCTGGCTAAACAAGGATGAAAGTCATCGAAGGCTTATGAAGTTTACCTCAAAATATTTACTATCAATTGCTGGAACAACCATTTGACCTGCTCTAGAAAACAGTGTTTCAGAGAAGAGCATGTGCCTAGAAAGGAATTGCATCCTCTTGCCTGTATGCATACCTTCACTAACAAAATCCTAGAAGATGCTGTCCTTGAAAGTACAAGAGAGCAAGAACTCCTATGACAGGAGCAGAAAGAAAGATTTAGGATGCAGTAGAAATGGAAGAGCAGACATGAGGGTCAGAGGAACAATCAAATATAATAAGACAGTTCAGTCAACTAGAAAGCAAAGAGTGAGGGTAGTATAATAGACATAGATAAACATAGGCAGCTGAGCAGAATACAAAACATTTAATTACAATATTTTTCAATACATAGCTCAGAGTCACCTGAAGTATGCAGAGGCCCAGTTCAGGAAAACCAGAAATATTTCATCACAGATTGCTCATGTAATCTCTAGTATTCTCCACCACAGAATGTAGCATGTGGGAAAAGTTCCCATAGGTTCACAAATGGCTTTAAACATGATAGAGAAAACTCAGTTGATGGATGTTAACTACAAAAATACCATCTTTCACTCTGGAAGACCATTGGTCACATGCCAAAAAGTGCCAAGAGCAGTCTTTAGGGGAAGAATCATTACTTAACAGCCCATATATACATGCATCTTCCCTACATGTCCACTACTAAGTCTTAGACAGGGGGTAGAGAGATTTTTTATCTGATCCAGTGCATGCACCCACATGAGGGCTGGCTCATACAGAAACAACTGAAGGTAGCACTAATAGTTGAGGAAAGACCAAGAAAACTTGCTCTATAATCAACTGGAGGCTCCCGTTGACTGAATTAAGGTTAAGGCTGCCCTTGGAGAAACAGCCATGTCAGTATCGAATATGCTTCCTACCATCCAAGGAATGGGATGCAACAGCTGTCCCTGTGCGCCATCCCCCTCTCCAGCCTGCCACTGGGATCGTTTGCTGGGTGTGTGGGGGCTACTACAGCACAGCCAAGTCTGTCAGAGCCCTGAAGTTGTTCAAGAGTAGTGTCTGGCTTCATTCAGCCCCAAAACAGGGTGATAAATGACAGGGACTACGCCCTATATTCTAAAATGAGCTCAAAACTGGGAATAGGTACTACTCCAGTTAAGTCTGGAACAGGCATCCTAAAAGCTGCGCATAAATGGGTATTTCTGGGTATTCCTGTTCAGCAGTGCACAGGAATGTGTTGTGAAGCTTCTCCTGGATAAAATGCAGCTTTTCCTGCCACTGGGTAGGAGCTGAGAAGCAGAAATGTGTGTGCACCTGCTGAAGCCTGGTAATTTCTCTCACTGAAAGCTGTGGTGCAGCTGGAGGGACAGCGCTGTGCTGGGATGGGTGGGCCAGATCTGGGAGGCACATGAGTAGATGATGAGGCTCTACCCAGCCACCCACGGCTGCCCAAGCAGGGATAGAATGGGAAGAGCCAATCACAGAATCACAGCATTGTTAGTGCTGGAAGGGACCTCTGGAGATCATCTAGTCCAATGCCCCTGACAAAGCAGAGTCATCTAGAGCAAGTTACACAGGAACGTGCCCAGGTGGGTTTTGAATGTCTCCAGAGAGGGAGACTCCACAACCTCCCTGGGCAGCCTGTTCCAGAGCTCTGCCACCCTCAACATAAAGAAGCTCCTCCTCATGTTGAAGTGGAACTTCTTGTGTTTTAATTTATAGCCGTTGCTTCTCATCCCGTCACTGGGCACCACCAAAAAGAGTGGCGCCATCCTCTTGGCACCCCCCTTTGAGATACGCATTGATGAGATCAAATGCTGGTGCCCAGCCCGGCTGCATCCTGTCCTGGAGCGTGTCTGGGCATCCTGCTGCCGAACAGCCTCCCAGCAGTGCACATCAGAGGGCGCCCCGCACGGACCGGCCTTAAACCTGCGGGTCTGGGGCTTTTCCTCGGTTTGGTTTCCTTTGTTTTGTGGCGGCACCCTGGGCCTTGTCTCTTGTGAAACTGCTGTAAAACGGCTCCAAGTGTAGGCAGGTTGCCCCCGGGGGGGCGACTGCTGCACATGGCAGCTCTGGCGCACGGCTGGCAGTGGGGTGCCCGTCCCTTCCCTTCCCCTGCCCCGCCAAGGGTTTGTGAACGAGAGGGTTTCCCCTCCCGGCAGTCTGGCAGCCGCTGCCCCAGAAGACCTGGCTCTGGGGTGTCCCAAATTGTCCCGCTCGCTTCCTCAGTGGGACCCGTGAGACACCTTGGCTGTGTGGACATTCTCCTCAGCGAAACTGCCCGGCCGCGAACCGGCAGAGGCGGGATCTGCCGGCGGCCTTGGCTCGCTCTGTCCCTCGCATCGTTGGATTTTACACTTGAGGCTCTGGGAGTAAGTGAAAAGTCCCATGCTCCTACCATCCCACTGCATGTGAAATGCCGCTGAATGAGCCCACAGGTTTCCTGGTTTTCGCTTGTTGAGAAAGAACGGCTGATAAAGCTGACGGACACGGTGCTGCACGTGGTTAATGGTTAACGAAAGAGTGCAGAGTGAGCACAGCAGAAGTGAAGACCAGATTAGTCACTGGAAAATCCTTATAAATTTCTTGAGGTTAAAATTCCTTTGCCACTTCTGGTAACGTCTTCCTCACAGGGTGGGAGACTATAATAGAACCACAGAAAATACCTGCTTCCAAGGTACCTGGAAAAGGAGTGAAGTCTCTTAACAGGTAAGGATAAATTCGGTAATGTCTGAAAGTCAAGTTGCCTCTGCACTTTCACCAAATAATCTGATCCAACAAGTCCACATAATGTGTTAAGTATTAAACTAGTCAGCATTTAGAAGTGCAGCATAATATGCTAGATGTAAATCTATTTTAATTGACATGTGCTTTGAGCCAACTTTGTTGAAACTTCGTGAATTCTTGACTATATTTTGAAATCAAAACTCTGCAATTCACAACATTTTTAAGGGAATCTCTTCTTAACTGCTTCTAAAAATTGACTTGAGGTCACTGCTGGTAAAGTGAAGAAGCCTGAACGGATGGCAGTAGCTCTAAGTGATGGTATACTGGGCAGTCTTGGAGCTGAATTCCAGCTGACAAGGTAATTTTATTAACCTTTGCAAACTTGGTCAGAAAAAAAGTTATTATTTGTTTGAAAATTTAGTTCTCCTAGTCCTGTGGCTTTATTTCATTGTAACAGTGTCACATTAGGCTTGTCCTCTTGTAGAGATCCTGTTTATGACACAGGGACTGGAGCCATCCCCATAAATTGACACTACAATTTTACATGGGGCTAAATGTGAAACAGCAAAAATTACTCCAACGCTGGTAGGGTTCAGAGAGCAAGAAGATAATGAAATTGGAACTACCATTCATATATATAAAATTGGAAAAGGAAAGGTGGAATAAAATGACAGTTTTTACCAATTACCATTTACATTACAGAAATTTTCTGT
Organism: Manacus vitellinus; assembly: GCF_001715985.3. Classification (NCBI taxonomy): domain Eukaryota; kingdom Metazoa; phylum Chordata; class Aves; order Passeriformes; family Pipridae; genus Manacus; species Manacus vitellinus. The sequence continues at coordinate 11,676,663 of NW_021939256.1, forward strand.
TATGTCAATGGTAAATTAAAGGGGAAAAAAAAGATATTCCAATGAAAGTGTGATGAAAAACAAGTTTCCAGTATAACTGTGATACATGCTGAAAGGTTTCCTTGGGTGCGTGACCCTTGACGGAAGAGCATTCTGGCATTCAAAGTGTGGATCCCCCACCAGTACCTCTCCAATTCCAGTGAGGAAACTGGAATTTCTTGCAATTTTGCATGAATAGGGGATTTACTAAGACTAAGGGTGTGGACTGTGGATTTTTAATTATACAGCTATGTCCTTGCTGCACACATAGTGGGGTAAAACTGTTGCTTCACTGGTAAAACGGAGACTGTCATCTCTCCTGTGTGTCTTGTACTGTGAAGACAGTTGAATGAAATACCAGGACTCGCGTAGGTAGAAGTTTCATGTATTCACCTGTTTAGAAGATATTATGGAAGTTCTGATAACAAAGAGGTTGCTGAAACCTCATATTTGAGAGTAAGGAGATCGAACAGGGCAGTTTTCAAAGGTGGCTGCAAGCTGGCACATCATTCACAAGATTATAATCTTGCGAAAGTGTGGAAAACTTGAGATATATTTTGCCTTGCCCCATTGCCAATCAGCTGGCTTCTGCTGAGCACATGGGAAGTGTGCAGAGCCAAGACAAGCTGGTGAGGGGATGGGTAATGGTGGCTGAGACGGTGTGTTGTTACACCGTAATGAAAAGAAAATTGCTAAAGGTTGTTTAAAGCTGTCAGAGAGTTTCTTTGAATGGTCACTTGGTACGTATCCATGGGAAATTTCTGTGTTGCTTCAGCCATCCCTTTAGTGTATGTTTCTTACTCTGTTCCTTCCATTATACATTAAAAAGAGGTCACTTCATTCTTCTGAGACGCAAAAAATTATGTATTTTTCAATCAGAGATAATACATTGTGTAATCAGCAAAATATATGGCCAACAGTATTTCATAATTCCATCACTGGTAAATGAAAAAAAAGTAAGTCCAACCTGTACAAAAAACCTTAACGTACTTCCAGCATATCCTAATCACAATCCTGTTATTCATCTCAACTAATTCTGTTGCCTCTGCATATATGCAGTCCTCCAGTGTTCCTCTGTTCCTATCTAGCTAATGTTCGTGCTGCTTACATCTTTTATCTCCTGGCAAAGATATATTACCTGTAGCGAACATTTGGAATGCAGCAACTGTCTCGTTGTCCATTTTTCACCTTCTTTCTTGATCCTGTGTAGATTGTATCTTCATCTATTCAAAACCAAATAACTAAACAGGAGAAGAAATATTATGGTAAATAGTCATTACTTGAAAGGTAAATTCGGATTTTAGTATTGGGTTCTTAGAGAGCTGGCAAGAGCATTGTACACTTAAAAGATTGTTCTTACAGTTTACTATTAAATAATAACATTGTTCTCCCATCTTGTCTTTGAAAGGAACATTTAGTTTGAAAATTCAGGGAAAGTTTGTTAAGCTTTGTCAAGATGTAGTAGAAATTAGTTTTATCTTTCCTGGTTGTATGTTTTCAAAGGAATTAGATGGTTTCTAGGGAGTCAAATGTAGTTTAATGCTGCTATTCTTGTATTATGTCAGATGTATTACTTTATTCCTAAGTTTATTCTTTACAATTTTAAAGGCAGACAGTGAGAGAGATTCTGTCTCTGAGAAGATGATGACTGATGTGAGGATTAATGGCACCACATGATATTTTTTTCATTGATTCTTTATCAGTGAAATGCCATGCTATAAGTCTCAGTATAGGAACATGGGATGATTTGAAGGCAAAGATGTGATGCCAGTGCTGTGTAACCTATCAAACAGTCCCTATAGAGGATGTTCTCCCCCCTGTTATGTACAACCTATCTCTACAAACCTGGATATGAAGTAGAGAAGTTAGGAAGATTCTGAAGTGATTTGAACAAAGATAACATGGAGAGGTTTCTGTCACTGAAAGGAAGATGAGGAGAGAGGACATGGGACTCTTCTGATCTTAACACTGGAGACAATGGAAACCATAATAACAGCAACTGTGCATTTCAGTAGAAGCTGCAATAATAATAACTCTAAGCCAGCGTTATTATTAGCATTTCAGAGTTTCAAGCCAATGGTGCCAGACTTAGGTTTGTGACATTCCTTATGCTTCAGAAAATTCTTCTTTTTTTTGTATACCAAGTACCGTCTGACTGCTAGGGTTACGTCAATCTCTGGTGTCAGTGTTACTGTCATATAATTTGGAGTTCCAGGGCTAGAGCAGCATGTTGAAATACATAGAAGGAAGCTACAAAAAGGAAGGGAATAATCTCTTCCTGCTTAGTGGATGGGATGTAAATAACAGAGTGAATCTGGGGGAAAAAGAGATCCTAGAAAAAAAATGCACTGGAGTGTATTGTTTAGGAAGGCTATAAATTCAGCATCAGAGTAATGCTACTGTTAAGTTGCTTATAACCCTCCCCTCTGTTTTGGCGTCATTTGTACTCAGTTGTGCTGTTGACAAATTGTTTCATTTAAATGAAAAAGACGTCACAGTTTTAGATTTTTTCTCTGACACATGACAGTGCAGGTACAGTTAACATGATGTAACATAAAAAGAAACAAGCATCATTACTGTGACTACTTAGTCATGTAAAAAAGCAAGATGGGAAATTACAGAGATACTGCATATGGTGCTTTCTGCTTTTAAAAACAATCTGAGCTCATAAAATTAGAAAGCATCCAGCTAATTGTAGAACCAGGTATATAAATTTCAAGGCGCATATACATTTCCAGATACGTGGGACACTCTGAAGGCTGCTGAAATGCCAGCATGCTGGGGAGATGGCTGGCAGACACCTTTTCAGCTCAGACAATACCCTAAACAAAATGGTCTTTCAGTGGGGCTGATATTGTCCCTTTCTGTGCTGTTTCTTTAAAGGGAGGGAGAGAGAATGAATGCAAAGGATTTAGGAGGAGGTGACATTTCTTTAATGGCATCCTGTAGATGCATTATCTCACAGAGACCTTTTTCTTTGTATCTCACTCTGATTAGCACACGTCTGTGCAGTTTTGAAATGCTTGGACGGTTTCCCTGAAGAAATACATGTGCCTTCCAGCAGCTTTAAATTGCTCTTGATATGTTTGATATCCTTATACATCTGCAAACCCATCAGAATCTTGCTGAGTTTTTGACTGTAATTCTTCCTGTGGTAATTATATTTTCTGCAGTTTTAACCACACATGATGTGAAAAAGTGTTTCCTTCTGTCTGTTTTTAATCTGCTCTCTTTAATTTCCCTGAGTAATTTCTCTTGGGCTTTTAAAATTTGAAAAACAGAAAGAAGTTCTTTATCTTCTCCCTCTACTCTTTCATTCCCTTATCCTTTCCTTGGTTTCCCTCATGTTGTTCTGTTTTCAAAGCTATCCAGGTCCACTCATTTGAATCTTCCCTAGAGGAGGGCATAAGCGTCTTTGAAGCAAAATCTTCTCTTACACTTCAGGATGGCAGTGAAGCCTCTTTGAAAGTGAAAATCAGAGAGAATATTGAATATTCCAGAACTGTTCCAACAATTGATCAAAAGTCCCTAGAATATTTTTCATATAACTCACTGACTTGTTCTTACTTGATTCAAACTTCTTGCTATTCTTGATCATACTACTTACTAAACAGAGGTTTTCATTCAACAGTGCCACCAAGATTGCTTAGACTAAGTCCATTAGTTTGACCCTTAAGATATTTTCCCCCCTTTGTGTGCTGTTACTTCAGAATTAATGTTACTGAGCTTCCTGCAACTCTGTACTGACTATTCAAGATGTGACATTCCTAGCTCTCCTCCCCAGTTCCTATGGCTGCATCTTTAATAGGAAAAGAAAAAGAGGGGGGAGTGGGATGGGGTGGTGAGATGATACCCTTTCACTGCGAGCTTTCATGTCTTACTAACAAATATAAAAGCCCCCAGGTATTGCGACTTTCATATATTTTAGGCAGCTGAGGAAGAGAAGTCTAAGAGACCTCCTTGGCAGGAACGGTGATTGAGATGGGTCATAGAAAGAATGGACCAGGAGGAATATTCACTGTAGTGATGGGTAGTGACAGGTCTGAGATGGGAGACGATGCATAAACCTGTACTATAACAAGATAAACTAACATCTAAGAGAATTTGTGGGAGAGAAAGAGAAATATTGTGTGTATTTCTCTTTTAAGGACAGGCCGAGGAGCTGGCTCTCAGAGATGACTTGGAGGGGATCTTATCAATGTCTATAAGTATCTGAAGGGAGGGTTTCAAGAGGATGGAGCTCTTCTTCATGGTGCTGAGCAATAGAAGAGGAGGCAACAGGCAGAAACTGAAGCACAGGAAGTTCCACCTGAACATGAGGAAGAACTTCTTTACTGTGTGCGTGACTCTACCCTGGAACAGATTGCTCAGACAGCCTCTGGAGTCTTTCTCACTGGAGATATTCAAGAACTGACAGGACACAATCCTGTGCCACATGCTCTGGGACAGCCCTGCTTGAGCAGGGAGGCTGGACCAGATGACTCACTGTGGTCCCTTCTAACCGGACCCATTCTGTGATTCTGTGGTCTGTTGCCCATGGTTACTGACACATACTGAAGATGTTTTGTAAGATGATAATATTTTCTGCTCAAGTATAAAAGACCAGTTAATTTTACAGAATTTGCATACCAAGTGGAAACGCCCAGGGAACAAAAAACCTGATCTTTGGAAAGAAAGAAACGATGGCTAGAGAATATCTTTTTGAAACTTCTGTCATGAAAAGTAGAAAGTAGGAAGGTGTTACAGATGTTTTCATATTAAATAGTAAAAGGTTAATAATTAAAAGCACCTCTAGTGGTGATCTTAATCTGTGAGGAAGACTCCATATCACTAAGTTTCCAAAATAATGTGCAAATAAAATTTAGTATTACAATGTAGAATCAGAGAAAATACTTGACTGTGAGTGCTTGGAAACCTCTGTACGATTGTACTTAACACTATTTAATAAAGAGTAACAATGATAAAGTGGTGTATACGGTCAAACTTCATAACAAATGGAGATATGGAATTATTATTGCCCAGAAATATAAGTTCTGAGACAAAATAATTTTTTTTGTTTACATTTACCTTAATTAAGCTGATTAATTCAAACTAACCAATTAAGTAATAGAAAGCATTGGTGAATAATAATAGCATAAGCATAGCTTTAAGGAATTGTCTTACTCAAATAGAAAGCAGCTCACAACCCAACTAGAGTGCCAGTACAGGCATCCCTAGGCAGTCACCAGCTTAGCAGCAGGATCATGCTGCAGTTCTGAGTGGTTTCACCACTAGCTCTGTGGCCTGAGTCAGCAGAAAAAGCAGGAACCTCTAACTAACTGGATGCACGTTACACATACTCCCATGGTTTTCCTTTTTTAATATTTTTTTTTAGCATTTTAATCTTTTTTCTTATGGCATAAACTTCTGTTTCTTAAGTATTCTTTTTCCTCCAAGGAAATTTATATCTAATGTTGGCATCCATCCCTAGAATCCTTCTTTTTATCATATCCTAAAGTTTATTTAATTATTTAGTCATACCTTCCTTTTTTGTTGAGGCTGATGACATACAGCCTTTATTCAGGTAGGTGTGTAAATTCATGCTTATATTTGTTAAGCTTCTGTTACAAGATCTTTCCAGACTCTACGAAGTCCTTTATTTGCTAATTGCTAACATGACAGGTGCCTCACACACTCTCTCTCCTGTTTTCTGTTGCCTTGCACATGCCAGAATTTTTTTCCTTGGCACTGCTCACTGAGGCGACGACTTGTCTCCTCATTTGTCTGCCTTGCCAGCTTTTAAATGGGCCCATATTGTGCCATTATCTTTAGATACCTGGAGACCAGGTACAAAGGTGTTAATTCCTGAGCAAGTATTGCAGGACCACACTCTGAGGCCTGCCACACCTGCCAGGATAGGTGCCTTGTTGTGTTAGGCTACTGAAAATAACATTTATTATAATGAAAAGTTTGAATTCAAAAAGTAAAACCCAGAGCCTTACAAATGTGTTTCGTGCTAATGAAACATAAGGCACAAAAAATAGAATACATTATTATGATTATATGTAAGTGTAAGGATTCTCTGTAGCTGCATCAGCAGCTCAGCTAGTTATACGGCTGATCTCAAGAATATCTGCCCACGGCACACAACTGTTGTGTGAATTCATGCCCAGGGTTGTTCTTACACCTACCTCTGCCTCCTTCTTTTCAAGGTTATTGATACATATTTCTATTGTGCATCGTAATAAGTGTGTTCTTACCTTTAGGTGATTTCCATTCTGGCACTATTTGAGAATCTGAGATGCAAACCTATTTTTTGTCTGTTTAATCTTACTTTTTTTTTTAAAAAAATTTTTTTTTACCATTACAGTAATTTGTTGCGATGTTGAATATTGTTCTGTTCATCCCAGTAATTAATTGCGTACTAGTCCTCAAATGACTTTAAGATTGAGTGATGAACTACTCATTTGCTACTACTGTGGGTTCCTCATGTTTCCTTCCAAGGCTGAAAAAAAACCAACAAAAAATGTCGTTTGTTTTTTGCTACAGTTGTTGCTTCATTTTGGAGTTCCTTTGGCAATGTTTTTCTAATTTTTCAAGAACACATTTCTTATCCTTTTGAATATATCTTTCTTAAAAATACATTGTGCCCTTTTGGAGCAAAAATTTTTGACTTAATACGTCTTTATGAGTAGTCCATTTTAAATGCTCATAAATTTGGGTAAAATATCATATCTGGCAGAAGGAGTTAGATATTAAAGGTTGTATAGGGAAACCAATGAACCAATGTTACTAATCCTACAAAATAAAAAAAGTTATTACAGATCAGTAAGTACTGTCTGCTAGCACCTTCTTTCTCAACTGTTCTTATTTTTTCTGCTGTTGAAAATGGCTGTTTAAAACCCCACCTTTTGGTTATCGTTTTATTTAGAAAGTCATCTCTAACTTGGATGTTTCATTGATTTTGAAACTTAAAATGATCTTGATGTTCTACAGGTTCCTTGGTGGCCCTCTACACTTGTGCTGTTTTACTAGGAAAGGCATATTCACACATCTTTAATTTTTCTTGGCTTCTTCCTAGCACAGAGTTCTATCACAAGTTCTTTTTAAGAACAAGGCTATCAAGGCTATTTGCTGCACATTGCTTTTAAGTATTTCTTTTTAGTGCATGTACGTTTGGTACATAAATTACAAAAAAAAAGGGTGTGAACAAAGGTGTGCTATTCTGAAGCTTTGAATGTTATTGCATCGTGTTACTACACCATAATTAAAATAAAAAGATTATCACATCTTATATAGCTGACCTTGCTACCAGGTTTTGATTTGTCAGCTTTTTGCAGTCTCTACTGCTCAGCACTATTCCATGTTAGAAGTGAATCCATTACTTGTTTTCAGGAGAGGATTGTTTTTTTGAAAAAATACAGTTCCTACAGAAAACTGGTGGTTACTTTAATAACAGAAGCCTCTGATAAGTTGTGGAAATGTTTCAAAATTACTAAGATGATACATCAAAATTTGTTGTATTCAAAGCAGAATAAAACACTCTTTTTCTCCAGAAAAGTACCTGTAAAGGGAAACTGGAAGGAAAACAAAATAAATGTAGATGTAGAAGCACCATTCATTTGTTTGAAAAACAGCAGAAGGGTTATCTTTTTAACCAAATAGGAAATCTTATGAATAAAAATGGCTTATTCAATAGATATTTAACAGGACAAACAGAGAGAAGTATGAAATGGGTAGTGCTAGATAATGGAGTGTAACTGAGCTGCGAGTAGAGGAGGTTGTGTCCTCTGCTGTAATTTGTACATCATTCTCTGCTTCACTGCACAGTGCCTCTACACTACCAGTTCGATCCCAATCACAATATTCAGCTCATTTTTCCTGGGGAAAAAAAATTAAGTTTAGATGCCTGATGAGGATGTGAATTCAGCTTCACTGTAAGAAAACCCACAGCTCCACCTATCTCTATTCCAAATTCAACAGGCAGAGCCATAGCAAATGTTTTGAGTCTTAACAGAGGTTCTGGATCTCTTATTCCCCAGTCTTCTTCCACATGCTAGTTGAGGACGCTTCTGGTCACCTTGTCATCACGGTTTTACAGCTTGTCTTCCTGGGTAGCAGCAGTAGCAGCCAGCAGAGCTGTAAGCTGCAGGGCTGAAGAGAAGTGTATTGTTTTGAGGATCCAGAAATACTGTCGGGCTTTTTGTGACAGCTTGCTATTCTAGGATTGGTAAAAACCAACTTTTCTTTGTGAGTATCCATTGAATGTATAGCACTGTTTCTCATGGGGTTGTTTTTCAGTGAATAGAAAGTAAGGAGAGGGGTTGTTTTTCAGTGAATAGAAAGTAAGGAGATCATGTAATTCATCCGTCGTTTCACATCACATTGAGGTATTTCCTTTATCTTAAATGTTGCAGGCTTGGAATGTGTTTGATATGCATTTTACTCACAGCTGAAGAATCTTAAGCTTTTTTCATATAGTAAATGAATTACTGCAGTTATTCTTGAAGATTATAGTAACATAAAATGTGGACTACTGACCTGGGTTGTATGAGTTTATTATTGCGTAAGATAAAGTAAATAAATCATAATTTTGGTGAAAGATTAGTGTGATTTTACATGCTGAACATACACATTAAGAAAGGAAATTAGCAACCAATGTAAAATGTTAACTGCTATTAAATAATTCACTAGTCAGATACAGAAGAGTTTTCTTAAGGTTTGCTTCAGTGGGCAACAGGAATAGGTTTAGACTGGTGTGTTGTTGAAAGAGAAAAAATATCTTCTAGAATTCAGCAGAAGCTATAGGCAGGTAAGGTATCTTGTTTCAATGTATGTAACATAAAATGTGGTAGTGATTCTCCTTCCCTAAGCATATTTTTCCTCCATTCTGTATTCTCTAAACACTGAAGAAGAGTGAAAAGTTACATTTCTAAACCACGTTCTGCTGAAAGAAGTAGAGATGGTAGGGGTAGAAGAGAGGTCTCTTAAGACTACACAGATCAAGATCTCTCCTAAATAAAGGAGATAGGGTTTTTTTAAGAGTTGGCAGGAGGGAAAAAAACAGAAATCTCAAAATTTCCCAAACTTTCCTAGATTGTCTTTCAGAGAACGATGCAGAATGTCAGACTGCTGTGAAGGCAGGTTGCTTCTGGACTAGCAACAACTGACCTCAGAACGAAGAGGTTCAAAACCTATGCCTCTGACCAGAGACACTCTGCCAGAGTTCTGGCAGAGTTCAGTGCTGCCACTTTAAACCTGGCCTAGATTAAGGCTGTTTGGATTCCAAATTCAGCTGGAGCCAAATGTGTTAGCACAGAAAAATAAACTGGAAGAGAACAACCCTTTCTAGCAAAAGATTTTATGGAAAATTCATCTGAGAACTTACCCAGAATTGCACAGCATACAGTAAAGGCTTACATCTGTTCTTGAAAGCAAGAACTTGAACTAAGGTCTCTGAGCATAAATGTAGTGAATACATTGGACTGTCCTTCTTATTTAACTGCCTATCTCTGCCAGTTGCATGTAAATCCTGCCTAAATGAGAGCCTGCCTCTCCTAGTGGTAATGTGGAAGCTGTGATTATCTGAAGTATTGAAGGGAACAAGATCATAAGGAGAACAGATGGCAGGCAGTTCTGAGTGGGGATATGGCTGGCTGCACTTTGGTGAAGCTACCTGCACAGCTTAAGCTGTTATCTTTTCTGGCACACTGTTTTCCCTCCTAGCTGGAGATGATTGCCTTTCTTGTGGAGCTGGCAGGAAGGATCGTGTGAACACTTGGTGGCTCTGTCACCTAATGCCACAGGGACAGCCAGGTTCTTTTAGGGGTCTTTGGTAGAATGAGAATTGGCCCCAGGGTTTTAGATACAATTAGACTTTTATTATTACATAAAATACATACTTTTCAACATAGTTTAGTGTTATCTACAATTTTTAGCATTTAGCATAGCTTATTGTTGCACAAAGTTTTTATGAATTATTATACTTTCCTTTAAGCAAAATTTCTAGTAATGAGTGTAATGAGTAATGAGTTTTCTTACTGTCTGGAGTCTTTAATTACTTACACTTTTAGTCATTTGGACTCTCTGCAGATCGTGTCAAACTCTAAGTAACAGGTGCATGATACAATAATCGTAATCTGGACTCAGACTTTACCCAAAAGAACATGAGTCACTCAGTCTTCAGAGGGAGAAAACAATGGTAGCTGCATCCCGGGCCACTGGGGGATCACAGGTTTTGCTGTCCAGCATCAGGACTTGCGACTGCTTGATTTTATGGACAATATTTCATGTATTGTTACACTTCTGTGTTCCCTAACAGGCGACACCACATCCTGGCAGCAGTGCTTGGTGGGCTGATAGTTTTTTCGCAACACTGCCAGGGAATCTGGCTGTTCTATAATGGCGGTCATCACATGTTGGTGACAACTACAGTGTTGAAAAGGGGAAAAGAGGAGGAGATGATGCACGATTAGCACACATTTTATGGCTGTTTGTCTTAGGAAATATGGTTATGCTAACCATATTACCTGGAGTCAGGAGCAGGGCATATACGGGTCACATGGCTCCACTGGAAAGCTGTCATCTTAGTGTAAAGGTGTCTTCCTGCACAAGCTGTTTAGATGTGTACATATATCACTCCCACCTCTGAGGCAAGGACAGTAATCCACAGCAGAAGGTAGCAAACATTACTTTACTTATTGGTTCAACTGTGAATGTGTGTCCATGACCAGAGAGACCTGTGCATGTGCAAGGTTCAGTTCCCATTCAGTTCTCTGGAGCTCTAGGTTTTTGAAATGTGTGAGGTAATTTCTCTTTCTTGGAGAAAGTCCATGTATTCAGCACATTTTATATTATATAAGCATAAAGTCTTCAGAAGATTTGCACTGGTCTTTTCTAGAAAGGTGCAGGTGTTAGCACAGATTGAAGGAGAGCCAAGGACACCTTTGCGGCAAAGCTGACAGGGAGGAAGGGCAAGAAACACCAGAATGATCCCTTGCCATAGTTTTTGCTGTAATCTGAGAAAGCCGGGCACCAACATGCTCTTTATGGGGAGACTCTAGTGTTGTTCTCATCCTATAAAGAGTGACTCAAGGCTTGTACGGGTGACAAATGCTCTTTGAAGCTTTTTGCAAGTAGGGCATGGTAGTGCGTGGCCGTCATGACAAGGCATTAATCACAGTCAGTGACAAAATGTCTTCTCGACTGTTAGGTGTTCTTTGATATCTTTGCAGACAGTGATCCAAACAGATCACTTGCGTAAGAACAAGCGCTGCATCACGTTCCCCCTGTATTTCAAGCCATCTTCTTCATGCCTCATCTGGGTCTGTCTTTTCATCCGCACAGTGGACTATTCCATTCATAAACTAACTGCTATAACTTGCTTTTCTAACATGAGGTCTTCAGAGCAGATTTAAGCCCTGATAGCAGTTCATCTATCAGCCACAGCCCCTGTGAGGCTCACAGTAATCAATGCTTGAGAAAATTCTCTCTGCGAGCAATACACGGCTGGACGAGTGCCCTGGCAGTGCCTACGCCTCTAGGTAAGCACATCTTCTCAGCTCACAGTAGAAGCTATTCCTGTCTCTTTATTGGAAGAATCTGCCTACTGTGATTGCAGCCTGCTCTCACTGTCTCTGCGACTCTTCACAGCCTGTCAGTTTTTCTGTTGACACTTCTTCAGTTCATCACAACCTCTCTCTTTTCGGTAGGCTTGCTTCTGTAAGAGTAATGTGCTCAGGCTGCCTCGAACCAGCAAGTGGTACAGTAGCTCTTCTGAAGCTGTGTGTTTCAGTCTGTGTCCATGTTCACTTCGTTAGCAGTTCCTTTTTATCCTTCTTTGGTTTACCTTCACATGTTCACACAGACAGCAATAGGAACTGAACAGGGAAAACAAGTCACACATAAAATATTCATGAAAGAGAGGATAGTTACTTTCCCAGTTTGTCAGCACTGTCTGAGATTCATCTCCTGGCTAATCTGTTGCAAAGTCTACTTATGTTCTGCAGGAGACTTAGGTTTTATCCTCATACGTTGCAAGTAATCCATCTATTTGTGTCTGAAGGCTTTATTTAATTCTTACTTTCTTCCAAAGGAAAGGCACCCTTTGTTTAATTTAGAAAATTATTAGTTGCACATTTTGGTTAAAACATTCTCTTCTGTCTTGTCCCATCCTTATGGCTTATGCAGATTTGGACCTTGTTTATGGAACATATAAGGACTTTTCATTCCAGTACATCTGAGTGATTTTCAAGGTGTTTTTTTTTTTTCTTTTACCTTTTTGTAGATAGCTTTCTTTTTCATTACTGGTATTTTTACATTCATAGAAGAAAATATTGGGTGGAGGAAAAAAAGACAAAAATGGGGCTCTACTACTGTTCTCTCTTTGAAGGAGCGACAGCAAGGAGAACAGGAAAAAAAGGCCTTCAGCCTCCAAATAGCATCCCTGTGCTGCAGACAAAAACAAATATTAGGCAACAAACCAGTGTTTTTTCTTATGCTTAGGCAACAGTGACTGTTCCTTTTATGCCAAATGTGGAAAACGGGCACAAACATTGTGCTAATACAATTTCCAATGAGTTGTTTCAAATTATTTTCTCAATATCTAAAGTACTGATGATATCTGAGTCAATTAAAAGCCCTTCATGTTATAGCTTAGAACAGTATTGTTCAAATAATGTTAGGCTCAGTGAACTACAGCACAAACACACCTTGATCAAATTCAGTAACTAGAGCCATACCAGGAGGCTAACGTATGATAAGTGTCAGGCTATTCAGGTGAGGGAAAGATAAAGTTGAGTATAAAATCATCTAATCGTGACTGGACTGAAAGCCTGGGAAAACTGCATTTTCATTTCTAACCTTCATTGTACAGTGGTGGAAGAGGTAAAAACTATTAGAAAGCGGGTACAACTTCCTCTGCTTTGATCCATGTCTTTGCACTTGAACTGACAAGGGACTGCAAAGTCAATGAAAACAGGTTGTCTGCATTGTTTTCTGGTGCTGTGCTGAAGCCTCCTGTTCAAACACATTATCTCTCCCACCTTGTTTGCAAACCAAAGGGTTCAGCAATGGTAAGAAATTGATACCATTACTGCATGGGCACAGTACCATTATATATCATCATCAGGGTGACATACCTCCATGTGCAAAAAACATATTGAACCTTGTCTCTTGTTAGGTGTGAATAATGCAGTCTGTTGGTTGCTTACCAACAAGCCCAGGCCTTTAAACCTTTTGGGATCACCTGTTATTTCTCACGCACTTCTATCTTGAATTTTGAAACAGTTTGGCAGTTAAGGGGAGATCTCTATTCACTGTGTTTCAGCAGTAAAAGAAGTTATTCTCTGTGAAAGAGCCTGAAGCCCTTCAGTAGACTGAAGGATCTGGAGCAAATTCAGAGGGCCACATCAGGTCTGACTTAGTCAGCACCTGTGATAGAAAACTTAGTGATCTTGCTTTTGTCCACTACAGAAAGATTCTGTTAAGCCGAAATTTGTTTATTGCCAATAGTTGATGATCAGAATTATGAAAGTAGTAGGAGTCAGAAGAATTACTCGAATTGTAGAGAGACATGGAACATGCTTTTTAGAAGTGCATTTAATTTCCCTTTTCCAGCTTGCCTGTTGTGCGTCTGACACTTTATTTCCTTTTTCTTCCTGAGGAATTAAAAAAAAAAAAAAAAGAAAATGTGATTATTGTCTGTTCACAGGAAGATTTACAGGTACAGCAGAAAAATAAAAACATGTCAGGTGGTATTTCAACACTGATGAAACCACAATTTTAGTACTCCAATCTTAATTTTAGTTTCCATTTTTAGTTTCCTTTGAAAGTTATTTACCTTGTGCAAGCCATTTAGGTGAAACATTGAAGTGAGATTTCAGTTATCTTTAAGTTTACTAGAGACGTCTTCAGTTTCTGCATCTCTTATACCCTTAAAACAAATTTTGAATTTTCAGCCATTTTCAGTCAAATTCAGGGAGAAAGAAAAAATAGGAGAAGTATCCAAAACACTTGTTTTCTTATGGGTTCCCAGTATATGGAGACTGTAACTCTGAACGCTCAGGAGTTGATTTGCTGTGGAAAAAAACCCAAAACAACAGAATCACTAGCAACTGACTGAGATTTCTTGATGCATTTCAAGAGCATAGACAAATCATTACAGCAGCCAGTCTGGGCACTGAGAATGCAAGTCACATCACAGAATAGTATCTAGCACAACAAGCGTAGTGGTACGAGCAAGTTGACATGTGGAGTTTAGGTCCTGTTTTTATTTTGAATAGACTCTTCCAGAATTGTAGTGGAGTTGTATTTGGTCTTATAACATTAGAAGAGCAAACACAGCCACGACAGTTTTAAAATATATGACAGCCAGGGCTTCTTTCTCCTTCACAAAAAGGTTGGCTGTAATACTGCAGTGTACTGGAGACTGGTGTAGAAGCAGTGGCTGTCCCAAATCTGCAACGCTACCTGGCTATAAGCTGATCAGGACTATGAAATGCTGATAGTATTTTTTTTTAATTAACTTGAACCACATAAAAATGACAGGAAGTTACCTGGATTCATCTAGGAAAGAGAACTCCACATAAAACTTTTAGAATAGGAAAACAAATCTTGAACACTTAGTATTGCTTTTAAGTATACATATGATGAAAGAGAGAAACTGAAAAAGTTGGATAAAGCATATCCAGGGATGCTAATCCCACATATATACCTGTTCAGAATTAGCAGTCACCTGAGTGGTATTTCAGTCATATCTGTGTTTGTTTTCTGGAAATAATGTTTCACGAAGTGGATCAAAGCATGTGTTCTTACAGCAGCAGCCTCAGCAAAAATGTCCTGGAGTGTGTAACACGGAGCGGGCGCATGTGATCACTCACTGTAATGAGCTCAGACTTGTTAATGGAGTCCCTGGAAGAAAGCACACACCACTCCATAGTTAAGCAGGCAGTGGCTGCTTCTCAATCAGATCTGTCTGCCTTTCGGGTGGGTTTTTTTGCTGAGTATATTTTGGAGGAGGTGTGGGAGGAGGGAGAGATGCTGCTGCTGCATGTTCAGTGCAAAGCCCTTGGCTCTGATAGGCTGAAGGGACACGGATACTCTGCCTATATATGCAGGCAACTGCATCCTCTCCACTTTATAGCTGTGACAGAGGAGCAAAGAAAGACAGTGAGAAAGACAGAGGAGAAGGAAAAACCAACTCTGTGTAAGTAACATTCTTTGTCCTTAAGGCTTTGTGGTTATTAAATTCAAGTAGGTACATTTGGATTAATGCAACAATTGGTTACTGAGAGTGGGAGCTCAGCTAATAAACAGCCAGCTTGTGTTATTTCAGGCATAATAATAAAAAGAAAAGCATTTATTTTTAATCTAAGTTTGCACAATGTATCGTGTACCTCTCATTTTTTGATTTTGCTTCTTTTTACATCTGCTGTATGTCAGCTATAACTGCTTATATACATTTATGCAGAATCCCATGTATCCAAAAAGTTTGTATCTTGTCTTTCCAAATACAGGAGTGCTTGGAATAACCAAGTAGACCTTGGGAAATTTTCTGCCAAATATTTTGAATAATAAAATTTCAAGATAAATTAAACTCATAACTTTCTAGGACGAGGTTTTCCTCAGAAATAACCCTTTCCCATCACTATAGTAAGACCTCAGAAGGGAAAATTACGAAGTTGCAGACTCTGTGCCAATGACAGCAATGAATACAGTAAGCAACTTCTAACTGGAAAATGTAATTTTTAAAATAAAATGTGAGGACTCTTAAGAGATATTCCTTATTCTTGGCTTTTGCAAAGGTAGAAGCACAGAGTAAATCCAGTTCCTTTTTACTCGTGCTGAAATAAAATTCATCCTGCAGTCCTTTTTCAGGCAATATCCCATTGCCAACATAGAAGTTTAGCTTAGCAGTAGCAAAGACCTTCAGTTAGGTTCAGTAGCAGGAAGTTCTGATAGCTTCAGTGGTGTCACTGTAGCACCATGAGCCTTTAAATTACATTTTGTTCTGCAACAATCAGTTGGCAGAATAGAAAATGCACTTTTCTCATTTATTGGAAAGATACAGAGTTATTA
The DNA here is from genome assembly GCF_001715985.3 of Manacus vitellinus. Lineage (NCBI taxonomy): Eukaryota > Metazoa > Chordata > Aves > Passeriformes > Pipridae > Manacus > Manacus vitellinus. The sequence continues at coordinate 11,692,737 of NW_021939256.1, forward strand.
GTTTTTTTGAGCAAATACAGCTATCAGTTTTAGGTGCTATTAACGTGTCTATGTGTTCTTCCTGTCTGTATTTAATAATAGGAGCTGCTAAAAGATTTTATTATGTTAGCTGTTTATTTTACTTTGATGAACTGGAGAACAGGCACACATAAAATTGTAATGTATCAAATATATCTCTCTCTTCATTTGCTCTCCTTTTCCTCTTTTCCCCTTTTTTTCTCTTTTCATCTTTTTTTTTTCTTCCTCATAACAAATTTCCTGGTAGCATTTAGATATCTTTTACATTTATATTTAGTAAATACAACTCCCCCCCAAACAAACAGAATCTAAAATTATAGACCTTTTAACAGAAATATTGAAAAAGCTGAATTTATCAACATACTATTGTAACTATAAATGTATTTAGTAATTAATTGTGTGTAAACTGCTCATTTGCATGGTTCAGTTTCAAATAAAGCAGAAAACTGTTTGCAAATGAACATATGCAATCTAAAGGCTAACAACAATTTTTGGTAACTCCACTAAAAAAAGGTGTGGCCATGTTCTAATTTCAGTTCACTGAGGTAGAAGGAGTAGTTGAAACAAAGCAGCAAAGGATATGTCAACTTTAGATTGTGTAGTGTTACCCAAATCTTCGTTCGCGAAGCCTAGCCATGAGTGAATGAATGAAAGTGTACTTGTCCTCTCACAAATTACAGCAAAATCAAAGACCTAAGAGTTTACATGAATAAATAATACTAAAAAAGATACGTTGATATAATTTAAGGTTAACATGATTGTTCTTGTTTTTACCTGCAGTTTAGAGCAGAACTCAATCTTCTCCAGTAAAATAGGATTTGATCCGAAGTATGCAGTGGTGACAATAGTCATTGATTCTTGCTGGGAACAAAAATTCTCAGACATAATATATGCTTGGTAAAATTGTATTTTATCAGTCAGAGTGAGACTGTCAATGACTTTGCATACAGACTGTTTACAATGTGGTAGAGGTTGATAATTAGGCAGGGTGCTTCCTGAGAAGCTGTGCTCTCCTCGCTTGAGGTTCAGCGGGCAGATCCTGAATAAGCTGAAATACATCCTGGAAGGTGTGAGATCTCTGGAAGCGTGGAGCTCTCCTCACTCTTTAGGGGCCTTCAAGAAGATAGACCACTATTAAATACTTCAGGGAGAGGCTTAGTTTCTCTGAAATTTCCATTTAGTTTTGGAAACTTGGCCTTCATTATTTTGCAGTTTAAGTTCTTTTGACTTAAGTGGATATTTTGAGAGCACGCAGACTGTAACACTCATCCCTTCAGAAAATACGGATTCTCTGAAACAGTGTTTTCACTTTCAACCCTAAGGGCTGAGTTGTCTGACGTATTTTGCTTCTTGAAAAATTACATTCTGTATTTTTAAAATATAGTGGCATAGAGGAAAGGTCTCTATGCATTGTGTTGTTGCATTGTACATGTGCTGAATATGCATGCAGGACATGGAAATATTTGCTACTGGTAGAGAGGTGAAGTAATTTGTCCTTTGAGAGATTAACTGGTAAGCATTACAACTGTCTGCTGGATGTGGCTTCCACAGCAAGTAGTAATTTCAAGCAGATGAAGTGAGGTCTGTAGTGAACAGTTCAGGAAGAGAATAAAAATGAGAGTGTAAGTGGGTCTTGTCACTGACAGAGAAGAAATGTAAAATAGGAGGTGAAAAGGGTGACCATTGTGTTCCTGCAAGGAGTATGCCTTCACAGTTTCCCCATGAGATATGTGTATTACAGTAAGTAAGGGATTTTCAGGCAAGGACTTTTAAGAAAGAAGATTCATGGATACAAAAGAAGTAGATTTTTAATTTCTCAGTATTGCCTTTGGGGGAAAGAAGAATGGAATACTCTGCTTCAGATTGAAGCAGATTGATATATTTCACTCGATCAAACGGAATTCTAAGTATATTTGAGGTTAAGTAAATACTAGTTTATAACAATTTATAGCACTGCAACCAGTGTAGCGTATTTCGGATGGAAGGCTCCCATTCTTTATTCTAAAGTTCCTGGTTCAGTTAAAACCAGTGAGTTTCCCCTGTAATTTAATTACTTATCCTGAATTTTAAGAATGTTATTGCAACAGTGATTTATGACAGAAGCAGTGCAGCCAAAACAATGCTAGGATGAGCCAGTGGAGCTCCAGTTCTTGGGAAGAAGTATAATGGGTAAATAACAAACAAGATCTCAGTGATTATCTAAAATGTGTATTTCGTCAAATTGGACTGACAAATTTCAATTCCAGTTCAGTGTCAGTTTCATTGATAGGATGAAACCACAGAATGTGTATGTGATGTTTAGATATACATTTTATTTGCTTATACTGATATCTGAAAAGAACTTTGTCCAAACTTCTAATAATAAAAATGACAATAAATTATATCAGCACACTGTATAGCAACAAGATAATGTAAATATTATTTGCAATAGAAATCAATTTCAGACAAAAAATCTAGGTAGAAGAAAAATGGTCACAAGCTATATAACATACCATCTCTGTTGTAGTAATATGATAAAGTAAATTTATTTTTGTCTATATGTTTGTGAGCTGTTTTGAGCTTACACACAATGTAATTTAATTTATGCCTTTTGATTTATATTTTGGGAAAAGCCCAAGCAATCCATGGAGGTTTCTATGTTAAATGATGTTAATCTATGTTTGATTACTATGAAGTAAATCTAGACTGTAGTCATACTCTTACATACTCTTACCTGTCTTGACACTGTACTTGTGGTTCACTGGATCCACAGATATGGAATGAGATACTCAGATGAACTGATCCATGTGTAAAAGTCTGTAGGAATGACTATAACACTGTGGTGAGCAGCAGTAGTGCTGGAAACACCAGTCCTCAAGTTCTGAGTCAGTTCAGTCTCAGGCATCTCCTACTAATTTGTCATTGTGTGTTAAATTCTTGTTTTCTCAGCTTTTATCTGTGAAACCAGAGAAAAAAATAAGATTACCTTGCGCAAGTTCTTTAGAGCATGTTATAGCAATGAACTCGTTAATGGGGTAGCATAAAAGAAATAAAACCAGCATAAGTTAAGGATTAAGTTAGAGATATATTGAAAAAGAAATGCAACAGTACAGTATTTAGATTTCTTCTGGCAAAAATATCTAAACCAGAGAACTGAGCCTTGGGGTGTAATTAGGTTGCTGCCACAGAGATGCACATTGATTGCTGAAGTTCATGCTGAACTGTGAACAAAGATGTATTAAATGAAAAGGCACATAAGATTAGGGAGGTACTGAAGAAATAGAATCATCCTAATTTTAAGGAGTAGAAGCAAAACTGCTCCCTTAAACAGGCTTTCAAAAGGGACATGACACATAAAGCTGCCCACCAGAATCCTCTGAGGACCGTAATGACTACTGGCAATGTGTTTGCAGCAACTTAGTAGCAAGGTCTGAGAAAGGCCCTAATACGCTTTTCAGAAAAGCATAGACAGAGCCAAGTAATAACTTTCATAATGGTTAAGGAGAGTAATATAACTCTAGTAAAATAGCAACAAGAACAGCTATTCTCTGTGGAGTCTTGAAGTCCCTACTGTGCAGATCCTTGCTTTCCCAAGTGGTTCGTGACCTACAGCAGCACCCAGCCTTCTTAAATAGCAGCAGCAGCAGCTGCTCCACACAAATCCCAGATCCTCAATTTGTAGCAGCCAAGATGTCTCTAGGACAGTATTTATCAATGATGTCTTTCTTTTGTGATGTTACAGTACTGGTTCAAATATAATAAAGTCCAGAGGGGTCTCTTTTCTCAAAGAGATGTCCTCAGTTATAAATCCTTAGCACGAATACTTGCTATCTGAAGAGTTGTGTCTTAATTACCAAATATTCACATTGTGCTTACAGTAATTATTTCTTTACAAAGTGAAGAACTGAATATATGTGAACTAAGCATAGTAATTCTTGACACCAGCAGTGAGTGTCCTCGTTTCACTTGCTAGTTTTCTTACTAGCTTCCAAGGAACAGTACCATTCAACCTGAGTGTATAAAGACTAGACACTTTTTAGCCACTGTGGTCTCAATCTTCACCAAGTACTCAATGCACAGACACATAGAGTAAAAAATTTGGGTGGGCCAGGGTGGCAGGAGCAGGCACCCCTAATATTGTGAATTTATGTTTGCAAAGCACTTTGCAGGCAAACTCCAGCTCATCTCAGCTTGGGTGTGCTCACACAGTCTCTGCCTATCTCAAAACACATCTGGATCTCCAGCTCAACATCTTGGAAATATGGACAGTCCCAGAGAGAGCTTCCTCACATCCTCCTGCAAAACGCAGTACAGATCAACTTGAAGTGAATTCTATTTAAAACCTCATTGAGAGATCAGGTTTAGTAGGTAACACAGCATATGCATTTATAGTGAAAGAGCAAAGGAGTTAAATCTTGAGGAAAGACAGGAGTCAAGAAGCAGATAAAATGACAGGGTGGCACAGTGGATCACTGTGATAACTGTGATTATTATAGCTTGTTATTACAGATCATAATAGAGACACACAGCATGCTATTTTCTTACACCTCTTGTTTATAAGGCAGGAGGGAGTAGATTATGTGCCACATAACAGTGCCACATCCTTGTATCCACCAGCAGCCGTAGGGATTAAATCTGTAATTTCTGAGACTTCATCAATGTGCTTCTACTGTTCTTCTGTGCTAAAGATGCTGGCTATCTGTATTAAGGTAATCTACATCATGACCATATGAGTCATCCTATAAATCATATGAATAACATGTTTAAAGCTAGTAAAATTTTCTTTCAAAAATGACTTTTTTTCCCCTTTTTTTTGAAGTGTTTCTCTGATAATAAGCCCTAAACTCTGATACCCATGGATGCTGCAGAATTCCGCAAGAGAGGGAAGGAGATGGTGGACTATGTTGCAGATTACCTGGAGAAGATAGATAAAAGACAGGTCTTCCCAGATGTGGAACCAGGATATCTAAGGCCCCTCATCGCAGACTGTGCACCCCAGGAGCCTGAGAGCTTCGAGGATATCTTTAAAGACATTGAGAAGATCATTATGCCAGGGGTAAGAAAAATGGATCTGTAGTGTAATGTTCAATACTGCATTTAGGTTTTCAAAGACTTTAAAGAAAGCATGGGTTGAAGGCTGTGCAGCTAGAACTTACCAACATGAGTACCCACACTATTAAACTTTTAGAAGGCAGGAGCCTTTACATGTTAAATATGATCTCACACTTTACACAACGAATGTTTTCTGTTCTTCCTAGAAATAATCGAATAATTCTATTGCTTCAAGCAAGGCTTACTTTTGGAAATAATCCCCTTTCCTCCCTTGAATTGGTTAAGGCAAAGCTTTATAACTTTCAATTTCATGTGATATTTTTTCTACCCTCATAGCACAGTAAATATTTTACAAAATGGTAATTTTATTAGTCTGCTGTGCCTAAGTGTTCTTTCAAGCTGATCTTTAAATGTTAAAATTCTCTTAGGAGACTTCTTTCAATTACAGAGTTGACTAGAAAGGATTCTCCCCAATACTTGTTCTGTTGACTTGTGCTCTTTGTGCTCTAAATGTCAGCTTCTTCTAGTACCTAAAGGCAGATGGCCACTACCTAAATATTAGTCCTTGGATAGATCGGTATTGGACAACAATGCAGAACAAAGCATCTGGCATTTGTCCAGATCTGAATCTTTGTTGTTTTTCCATTCATGGTATACCTTTTTTATTTTAAATATATACTTGTCTCCTAAGATCTCTAAGTAGCTTGAAGAGGACTGAATTATAAGTAAATGTTAATGAGGAATCTGTCCTTTGGATCTCTGCAATAACTACCTTAGGTTACTTCTCTAGATGTAGCTGGTGATACGATTGTGATGTAAGTGGACATCGAAATCTCCAAATGTGGTTAGTCAGTGTACTATAATACCAATTCCTTTTCATTGACCAATGTAAATATTTGATATTCAAGAGGACTTTATCTTGTTTCCCTTGGAGCCAGCCCTGCTGTCCTTTAGCAGGCAAAAGCTTCAGTGAAGTCAATTGAAATCTCTCCACTCTTTTCCAAGGTTTGTGGATGAAGTCTTAAATCCAACAGAGTTAAATCAGTGCAGATTAGATAAGAGAATTATGTCCAACACATACAAATACTTTAATTGCAGCTCATAGAAATGATTGTCTTTTCTTTTTCACTGGAGGAAAATGGTAATGATTGTGAATTAGAACAGAAAACACTTTGCTTTGAGCACTTAAGAACATTCAATAAAATAATGCCAGATTAAAAAAATAAGAGATGAATCATTTGAGAATAGAAAGCGAGACATTGAATTCCAATTATGTCATCAATATGTCATGTTCCCTCTTAACTAAATGGATTTTTTCTTGATATTTACATGCCCTGCAAAGAAGATTCATTTTACAAAATGATACATTCTGAAGAAGAAATGTTCTAACCAAAATCTTTCCACTGCTGTGAAATGTTAGTGTTAGTGACACAAAGAGCACAAGTACAAAAATCCCAGTTCTTATAGTAACTCTTATTCTACCTGTGTTGTTTATACTAAATTCTGAAGACTCACGTGAGCACAGAATCATGAGCTCATAGTATAGTAGTGATTGGATGGTACCTCTGGAGATCATTTAGCCCACCCCCACTGCTCAAGGCTGAGTCAGTTAGAGCGAATTGTATAGGACTATGTCCAATTGGTCATGGAATATCTCCAAGGATGAACTCTTTGCAGTCTGTTGTCCTATTCCAAGGTTGGAACTGTCTCACAGTAAAAAAGCTTTTGCTTATGTTTAAGTAGAATTTTCTGTATTTCCATTTGTATACATTTCTTGTTGTCTTGTCACTGGATACTGCTGAGAAGAATCTGACTTCACCTTCTTTACACCCTCCCATGAGGTAAAGAAGGTTAACACATGACCAAGATACCCCCTGAGCTTCCTGCAAGCTGAACAATCCCAGCTGCAATTAATCATCTCCATGGCCTTTCACTGGAATCACTCCAGTATGACCATGTCTTTCTTTCTTGTCCTGAAGAACCCAGAACTGGACACAGCATTCCAGGTGTGGCCTTTCTAGTGCTGCAAAGAAAAGAAGGATTACCTCTTTTAACCTGTTGGCAACAATTTTCCTAATGTGGCACAACAATGCTGCTGGCATTGTTTGCTGCAAGGGCACATTGCTGGCTTATGTTTAGCTTGTCCACCAGGACTCCCTGGCCCATTTCTTCAGAGTTGCTTGCCAGCCCTGGCATATACTGGTGCAGGAGGTTATTCCTCCCCTGGTATGGGATTTTGCATTTCTCTGTCGAACTTTATGGGATTCCTGTTGGCCCATTTCTGCAGCCTGTTAGTGTCCCTTTGAATTGCAGCATGACCATACCGTATATCAAACACTCCTCCCAGTTTTATGTCATCTGCAATACTGCTGAGGGTGCACTCTATCACATCATCCTGGTCTTTAATGAAGATGTTAAACAGTACTAGCCTTTCCCATTCACAAAGCTTTGCTGCCTAGCCCAAATAACCTTCTTGTCCCATGTTTGGAAATAGCTTAAAGGTTCTTTCATCTTCCCTGAGATTGAGGTGAGGCCTGTAGTTTCAAAGATCATTCTTCTAGCCCTTCTTGAAGATAGGAGTGACATTTGCTTTTTTTCCAGTCTTCTGGAACGTTCCCCAGTTGTTGTAACCTTACAAAGATGTTTGAGAGAGGTCTCAGTGACACTCTTTAGCTCCTGTGGCACTTGTGAGTGCATCCCATTAAGCTTCATGGACTTATGTATATCCAGTTTATTTAAATGTGTCCTAACTTGATCCTTCTCCAGGTAAGGTCTTCCTTGCTCAAGTCTTTTCCCATGCATTTCAGGAGCCTGTGATTCCTGATTGGATGATTGAAAATGTGAAAATGGTGTTCCTTCAAAGGAGCAATGATCAATTAATAGTGTGAAGCAATTATGCAGTATCCATTGCTGTCTTTACCCTATAGGAGAACAGGTATTCATAAGTGGTGAAACTTCTTTATGGAGACTTATTGTGAAATGTAACATAGACCTCCCAAGGGCAGTCCACCAAATGATCATGACAATAATGGTGCTGAATTCCTGGTATTAACACAGGGACAGAGGGAACAACCAGTGAACTCTGATCTCCACAGCAGGAAGGCAACATGGAAAGGATCTGCCTGTAAAAATATCAATGGGAGTCACTTTCCTCTCTCAGATTTGCTTTGTTCTTTTAAAATGTATCTCCTCCTTTTTCAGAGCCAAAGATGAGTGTAGTTGTAACTGCAAATATCAGTACTGAATATGCTACTTTTCCTCACATTGGATCTGTTAATGTATAAACTTTCAGCTGAAGTACCTATCTTTAGTGTGTGGTAAGGGAAGACTGTTTCTTAGACTAAGGAAGCCAGAGAAAGACATCCTTAGAAGAAATACTGGAAATCACATGTATCTGAGAAGCATTAGAGTGGTAATTAAAGTGAACCCAAGACACTTGTGTATCATTATTTATCAGCAGCAGGCTGAAAAAACAAGCATCAATTATGCTATCTTTGCAATATTTGACTGTGTCTGTTCCAACATGGTGAAAAAAAAGAATTTTACAGCTGCTTCAAGAGGAGGGGGAAGGGGAGGCAGGAGGAAGAACTGCAGCTGCACTTGCCCTAGGGCTTTTAGCTTTTTTGCTTTATGTGAGTAGTGCAACTGAAATCTGCTGTGTTTCATCAAATAAATGGCTCCCAGCAAGCAGTCGGTTTAACTTGATTAACCCAAGATGAATGTCACAAAGTCTTACAGATCACAGAGAATTAGAGCTGGGGAGATGCACAGTGGCAGCCCTGGCGTGTTATGGACGTCAGTGAAAGTGTGATGGGTTCTATCAGGGACCACTGTTTCTTGAATATTTTATTGTTTTCTTATGAAGAACCAAGTCCCATACAATTTTTTTCTGATTTGTGAAGGAAAGTGTTTGCCACAAGTGCTCTAAACTTTGTTACAGCAAAGGAGATCCTGACCAAATATGAGATGCAGCTGGAAATGTTAACAATGGCTTGTCTTTGGATAGCTGATTTGACAGGTTTGGACCTAGTGATGAGAAAAATGAAATCTTGAACATACCAGGTACAGGCCTAGTTTATACAGTGAAAAATTGTGATAGATAGGAGCTGTTTTCATATGAAAGAGATAGGGACATCTGAAATTTTATATATGGTATACTACAGCAAGAGAAGTGATGCCTGATTCATTGTGTATGCAAGAGTTAAGACAGTTTCCCCTTAGCATGAAGCATGTCCTTTCAGGAAGAGCTGGAGGTTGGCATAAAGAAGGTTAGAAGAGGAAAAAAAAGGGATATTTGCAGAATGCAGAACAGTGCAGTAGAGTGATTCCTGAGTTAGCTCCAGAATCAGAAACCTTATCACAGACTGGGAGAGAGGAGTGTAAAAGGTAAAATTCTTGAGAGATGGGAATGCAGAACAAAACAGCAAAGAAACACTGAACTCAGGCAAGAGAGAATGTGTATTCTTTCTCCCCTCTGGTTGTAACAGAAGAATTCCAGTATTAAAAAAGAGGAAAGAAAATGATGTAAGAAAAGGCTAGCCTTCAAAATCTCATCAGCCTCTGAATTACCCCCAAGAAAAAAATCTTATACATGTTCTGCTGAATTATCACTTATCGTTCATCTAATCCTCTAGAAGCACTTCTTAAAAAATATGCCTTTTACCTTGAATGTGAAAGTTGTTTTTGCCAAACATAGCACATTATCATATCACATTATGTCCCATGATCATTGCAATGTGGCTGTACATTTCCTGTTTTTGAATTTTATTAGATTGGAGTTGTGGAGCATTATCAGGTATCTCACAGATCCTTAAAATTGCCTAGATATTACATTAGGTGCTTGAATGTTAACAAATAACACCAGAGTGTGGGCAAGAGAGTTCTGTGGACCTCTGCTGCACTGAAGACACTATTGCTAAGGCAGTTTCATGACAGAGATGGAAGAACAAAATACCAGGGAGTCCCTGACAGCAGAGGCTCAAGAATAGTGTCCTGCACAGAAGCTTAGGCTGGAGAACTCTGATTTTGGAACTGTTGGGAAGTGAAGGTGAGAACCAATTTATTTTTGATTTGAGTAAAAGGCAGATAAAACATTGTGAAAAAACAAGGTAAGTTCTTCTAAAAAATGGGATCTTCTGTTACAGCCAGGTAGTTAAGCACTGTTGGCTTGTCTCAAACTCCAACCTTCTAATTTTGTGACAATTTATTTCTGCTTCCTGCGTTAGTTAAAAGTAACTATTTTCCCCCTTAATACAGGTGACTCATTGGCACAGTCCGTACTTTTTTGCCTACTTCCCTGCAGCCTCTTCCTTCCCAGCTCTTCTTGCAGATATGTTGTGTGGTGGAATAGGATGTGTGGGCTTCTCTTGGGTAAGTTTACTCCAGTGTGTACTGCTGTGTGGTAATGATGCTTCACCTTGCCAAGATTTTAAGCATTTCAGTAACATTCTACAATGAAATTATTGCTTAATAGCAATGAAGTCACAGGACTATTTTTGCAGGTAAATTTCCTTAACTAATTAAGTGTTTTCACACAGACACTCTAAATAACTCGAGGAATAAAAGGCTATTTCCTCTTAAAAGTTTTGACCTTGAAAAATCACCAGCATTTAGAATTATTAGTAGTAGCAGTGCAAACTCCCTGGTAATTCAATAAGTATATGACTACTGTCTATCACCCACTGTTGTTATTTCTCATTTCATCTGGATGAATGGAAAACTGTGTTAAAAACCTCACATTCATATGAGGCGGACTCTTCTCAAAAGAGGCTGGTATTGGATGTTGAAAAAAAAAAGCAAGATGCAAATCCTAGCTTTGACATTTGATAGTTACAGTTCTATGTAAGGCCTGTTTTGATATTCTTTTTAATAAGTATTAGAAACAGCATGCAAAAAGTGGTCTTCAGGTTCCTAATTTGGCTGGTAATATTAGTCATCTAGTCTCTTCCTCCACAGTGAAAAGACAGAGAAAGAATTATTCTTGCTCTGGTAGATCTTATTTCGCTTCATGGTATAGTGAGGTTATTCTCTATGTTCTGGTTTTCAACACAGGCTGCAAGTCCAGCTTGCACAGAGCTGGAGACTGTCATGCTGGATTGGCTAGGGAAGATGATTAATTTACCTCAAGAGTTTTTAGCTGGGAAGGATGGCCAAGGTGGAGGAGTGATTCAGGTAAGAGGGGACCTGAAAAAAGAATACAAATTGAGTTTATGAATTGATGATTTTATGAAATCTTTATACTAAGACACTAATAAAGGGAATAAATTTTTTTTTTCTGCCACATGGGTTCCTTTCTAATTTTCAAAAAGATTGATGCTCTGTGAGAAGGTCCATATTGCGGGTAGGATCATTCATGAAAGTAATGACATGAATGTTTTGATTTTAGAGCAGCTGATTTCTGAAACACTTCTCTGTGAAGAATTACTAGTAGTTCAATTTAAAAGCACAGTTTAGGCTTAAAATTCAAATCAGAATAATTTAATTTGTTGATCAATGAATTGAACTCATACTTACCAACAATGTACGGCAATGGCTCATAGCTGAAATTAGAAAAAATCTTCTCAAATAGAAATATATCTGAGGATTTGAGTAGAGCAGCATGAAAAATGCTTACAAAGGCTTCCATGAAATCCACCTTATACATGTGCAATTGTTTACTTCAGTCAATTTTCAAAAGAGCCTTACTGTTTGCTTTTTTTTAGGAGAAAAAGTGTCAGAGATCAAGCAATGGATAACAACATAGGAGATAATCTTCGATACATAGAAATAGCAGAATGTTGTAGAAAGTCTGTCACTCTTTGCCAAAGAAGTTGAAATTATTTTAAGAAATGTTGGAATATTACAATAAAATGAAGAGCTGCTTAAAAGTTGAACCTAAGCAGTACTATCAGTAGATAATACCATTTTCAGACTACACTGCATCTTCAAAATAGAACAAAACCCCAAACTCTGACATTGACTGCTTAGTGAAACCTGCAGTGTCTGAACAGATAACATGATCAATAATGAATATGTCATCAATGGGCAAACTTGCCTGCATAATAATGCTATATTATTTGTCAGCCATAGCTGCACTAGCGCATGGTCATTCTGCAAATGCAGCTCTGGTCACAGCTATTAATCTATTTAAATAGATCTCTACTGTGAAAAAGACTAAATTTTAAATAATTGTTCTGTGCTCCTTTAATAGTCTCTGGAGTCTGGTCATTGGAGGCCAGGGCACAATCCATTTTATCCCAAGACAGACTTCTAATATACATCTAAATTAGAGGCTAGAATCAGAGGCTTCTTTCTTTGATCTCAGCTGCAAATGCCTACAGCATATTCCAATGAATTCTTCCCAACATCTTCCAAGGCAAGAATGAATTTAACCCAACTGTTTTGATTCTCCTAGATGGAGCTGCACCTACACCAGTGCATTTACAGTATGGTTCTTTATTCATCTCCTTGCCCTGTTAGTATCTTTATCATTACGATTGCTAGGGAGGGCGTTACATTCAAGAAATCAAGCTTTCGTCGTGCATCTTAGCAGCATCTCTTTTGTACCAGTGAAAGCAAGCAATTATGCCTGATTGTTATCAGCAGGAAATATTGCCCTTCCAGGCTGACAGTGCTGGATTGCCCATAATTTTCATCAGAAACCAGTCAGTTTCAAAGATCGAAAGTGGGCTGTGTTCCTGCTTACAATGCAGTCATTTGGGCTGCAGATCTTCGTCTGGCTCCTGAAACAATAATGATACAAATAAGAGGCAAAGTTGAGGCAAAGACAACAGGAGTGTGTGAAAGTGCCAGTCATTCTCTTGGTAAATGCCAAGTAATTATTGTGGTATTGGGTAAAACCGAGCCTGCGAAAATTGGCTCTTAATTACATTTGAAAGTCTATGTCAATATGAAGCACTTTGTTGTTGTGTGCAGGATGACACTTCAAAATGGCAAAAGATGAAAGAAAATTTCAGTTCAGAGCTCTGGTGGACATGAACATCAGCTCTTGCTGATATTTCTTCCGCCTCTTGAGCCTGCTTGCCATGGCAACCTTTGTTTGCTTGTGGTAAAAGGAAAGGTATCATCATCCTTCACTTAATGTAGAATACAGCATTCAAGAGGGGGAAAAAAACAGCTTTTAAAAATAAATGAGAAAGCAACTTTCTTCCTGAAGTTTGTATCCTGCTGTTCATTCTAGATAAATTGCTGGAAAGTGAATTTTAAAGAGTTTTTTTTGCTCAGCAAAGTATTTTAGGGGTGAGACAAAAATATTGTTGGCCTGGCAAGGAACACTGCTGATTTATCTTGTTTGTCAGTTAGCCAAGTAGTTCAAGAACCAAGGGGGGTTTTTTCCTTAAAAATATTTAGTGCAAGACTTTGGTGCAAAGTGTTTAGAAGAGCCTTGGAAACAAGGTTCTGCAAACACTGTAAGCTTCAGTATAAAAAAGGTGACTCAGTATAAAAAAGGTGATTTATGGAAACTGAGGCAAGGTGAAAAAGCCTGTGTCTATCGTGAGACATCCAAAAGCATCTCCAATTTGCTGGATTCAGGTGCCTTTATTTAGGCTATGGCCCAGCTGTATATCAGAAGGCAAGACTCAGCTGGGCAGCAGGCCCTTTCCTTTTCATCCGTGTTTCTGTATAAGGAAATTCATACAAGAATTGTTGTATACATTGACTATGCAGCAGTCTGGATGAACAGCCAGGGTATCTTGTGGAACTCCTCAGAAAGCTGAGGCTATTCTTCAGCCTAAGTCATTCACCCACCCAACCAGGCTGTCACCAGCATAGTGCAGGCCTAAATTTCCAGACCTCAAATTAATGCCTTAACTGTTGTAATTTCTTACAGCCATTTTCTTTCATATATATGTGCACATTTTTTTAATATGCATATTCCTTACATGTCCTGGAAATACACTAACAGTATAAACAGTTATTTTATTTCAGATATTTTGACTTCTTAGACAGAAAAAGTAGGATGATTTCTCCATGTGTAAAAGGCACCTTTGTCTTATAAAAATAGCTCAGCTAATTTCAGTATAGGAGAAACTCTGAATTCACTGGGATCATTTTGACGTATGAAATCTGTCAGATCAGGCCCATCTTCAGGGAAGAGAAAAGACTTCTCAAGTATTTAAACATTTGTTGTAATTACTAAGTATACATAGGTCTTCAACAGAGGGAAGATAGAATTTTGCTACAGGACAAAAAACATCACTCCAAAATTAGTTTGTTGACACTTGGGATATTTCAGAGACATACATATTAATATAATCAACTGTATCCATTGCACTGTTATGATTCACATGATGATTGATTAACTTTTTAAGTACCTAAAATCTTGATCTTGCATAAGACACCCCAATACATTGAAATTTATGAACACATGTTTACAAACTGTTACTTGTGGTTTAAAAGAGCAGTTTAGAGCATGTCTCTTCTGCCTATTCTAGATGAAAACTGTAAAAAGAATTTTTGGAAAGTTGTATTCTGTGAAATCTACTGAGAAATTGATACAAAAAAATTCCCCCTTTTGTTGTCAGAGAGTATCCAAGGCACATTTTAAACTGATGTTTTGTGAAATTAGAAATAGTTTTGTGCAATTTAGAAATAGTGTGAAACTGTTCTTTTCATCTGTGTTTGTGAAAGAAAACATACATAACTAATACTTTGAAATGCAATTAGCTATAATCAATCAGCATTTTTTGTTTTTCAGTGTTTTTTCTCTTTTAGACACAATAATTGACTTACGCATTGTAATTCTAATGTCAGAGAAGACATATAATTAGGCATGTTGCTTGATAGAAGTGGGAGCTGATGTTCAGATCCTGATGGAACTTAAATGAGCAGAAATCCAGAGCTGGAACAGAAATCAGCATTTAGCCTGCCATCGTTACTGGTTAACAACTGATTAGTGCCTGATTTGAGAGCCTTTTCACGTACATTTAAGTCTGTGAGTCCAGCTTTCTAGCACTGACTGCAAGGCTGGTGCCTAAGCTGAACAGGCATAGAGATTAAAGAAAACAGGCAGAGGCATCAAGAAGGAGGAGACAAAGATTAAACACAGGTTCTGCCCTTGCTGTTAGACATATTTTTAAAAGTAGGAGATTGCACAGTTTCTCATCTGCAGTTTCTGTTGACAACTTCGCAGATTCATGCAGAAGAAAACATTGCTTTTCTTTTTCTGCAATGTTTTGATTTTGAACCTTCCCTCAATTTGTCTCACAGGGAAGTGCAAGTGAGGCCACCCTGATTTCACTGCTTGCTGCTAGAACAAAAACTATCAGACGTGTGCAGTCAGAAAAGCCTGAGCTAACAGAAGCAGAGATCATGGGCAGGCTGGTGGCTTATGCTTCTGATCAGGTGAGTACCTCTCACTAACATGGAAACATGGCGTCTAATACTTAACAATTTCAACCATCTGAATGGGCAGGTGAATTAGGCATAAACTTCTTGGATTGGTCACTATTTGGTTTTGCTTGTTTAAATCTTACTGTACGTCGTAAGTGTATCCCTCAGGGGTCCATACTGCGACCAGTATTATTTAATATCTTCATTAAGGACATAGATGAAGGGATGGAGAGCACCCTCAAGAAATTTTCAGATTACATTAAGCTGAGTGATGCGGTTGATAAACCTGAAGGATGGGATGGCACCCAGAGGCACCTGGACAAGCTCAAGCCCATGGGAATCTCATAAGATTTAACAAGACCAAGTGCAAGGTGCTGTACCTGGGTCAGGGCAACCCCTAGTATCAATACAGGCTGGAGGATGAAGGGATTGAGAGCAAGCTGGGCCCAGAAGGACTTGGGGGTGCTGGTGAATGAGTGGCTGGACATGAGCCAGTGATGTGCACTCACAGCCTAGAAAGCCAATTGTATCCTGAGCTATATCAAAAGCAGTGTGGCCAGCAGGTTGAGGGAGGGGATTCTGCATCTCTGCTCTGGTCAGACCCCACCCTCATGGTTTTAAACTGAGAGAGAGTAGGTCTAGATTAGATATTAGGAAGACATTCTTTACTGTGAGGGTGGCAATGCACTGGAACAGGTTGCCCAGAGTGGTTGTGGATGCCCCATCCCTGGAAGTGTCAAAGCCAGGTTGGATGGAGCTCTTGAGCAGCCTGGGATAGTGGAAGGTGTCCCTGCCCATGGCATGGGGACTGGCACTAAGTGATCTTTGAGGTCCCTGCCAACGCAGGATATTCTATGATTCTGTGATAAGTGGGCTGGAATCTCATGTGTGCTACCATAATACGAAGGGTAAATATCCAAATGTCAGTGTTACATAAGTATTGCTTCTTTATAAAAAGAGCTCATTTGAAGTAAATAAAGATAATTAAATAAGATGTTAATTTTAGTTACGTTGAGTAATTCTAGACCATCTTTTGTTGCATCCAAGCTTGTATGTCCATCTATGCATGCATGTGCATACACATGTGCAAACAAACACACATACATCATCCCCCTATTTGCCTGCATGGGTGCAGGTGCAGGTACACAGACAAATCTAATGCATGAATTTAAAACAAATTGATCACAGTACTTGAAGGAGCTCAAAACATTTTTTGTTTGTTTTTAAAGAAGAAAAATTCTAAGATCTCCATCTGCCAATCCAACTAAGAAATCTTTTAAGGAAACAGAAAATATAATCCTTGATTTCTGACTGTGAGTGGTATTTAGCAGACTGAGTTATGCTAAATGCTCAGCAGGCCATGACAATGAGAGATTTTTACTATTAATGAGAGCAAATTGTACTCTTATGAGTTCTGCTACTGCTACCTTTCTGACACACTAACACTACTGAAGGGCCAAGCAATGTTGTTTCTCAATAGCTGTAACATTTTCTTACCTACATGTCAATGAGACAGAAAAAAAACCCCCTTCCTTAGTACCTAACATTTTTTTAAGTAATATTTGATTATGCAGAATAAAATGGCCAGGTTTCAGCCTTACTTTGATTTACTACTAAGTGTATGTTAAAAAGCACTGTAGAAGTTAAAAGTACACTTGCTCTTTGCTGGTGGCAAGAGGGACTACAGTTGCATGGTGAGAAGATTCAAGAAAAGAAAACATGAGGAAAGATAACTGCTTTCAAAAGGCACAAAGGATATTTGTCCATTTTTTTGCCCAAGACCCTAAGGTCAGTATTGCACAGACCACCAGTCCCAGAGCTCTGACTGACCCAGTGATGCACAAAGCCTTTTACTTGTTTTGATTTTTTTATCCCATGTAAGTGGCTCACCTGAAATGAGGACTGACAGGCCTTCCTGCCTACTGAAGGTCAGAGGATCTTGTGTTTACAAAAGGATTTGCCTTAAGATACTGTTGACCTTTCAAAGCAGGTTGTTGCAGAGCTCACTGTTCCTTCTGCATTAAGAACAGACCTGTGTGACTCACAGGCAATAATCCACAAAAGAAAGTTAAATGTAAGCCATTCTGTGGGAGTGAAAACCATTCACTGACAGAGCCCAACAATGCAAGAATGCATTTGGAAGAGAATCTTGCTACAATTTTTAAGTCTTGATGAAGCAATTTAGAGGTTCTGACTGGCTAAAAACCGCAGTGTATTATTATAGTTTGCTTATTTGCAATTCTTGTATATATAAGTTATAAAACATATTTTTCCATTGTACGCTTGAATGAAGTATGGTATTGCTATGCCACACATTGTTTCCACTTCAAAAGTTATATTTCAAGTCTAGGCTTCCAAATTTTCTCAAATTGGTGCCTAATTAGTTTACCAAGGCATTTTAACAAAGAGGCACTGCTGAGATAAAAGTTAATGATACATCTGCCTTTAAAACATGTAATTCCAGGGATATGTGAAGTTGAAAGGCAAAATCTTGATCTTCATCTAGTCTAGTTCAACTGAAGTTTTGGATTATTATTTTCGTGATTATATGCTAAACTAAAATAGAATTAATAAGCACTCTTGTTTGCACTGGCAAGAATCAGCAAGGGTAAGATGGAGATGTGAGAATAGTCATGATATGAAAAGGTGAGGAATTTTTCTCTTTCAAATTAATGATGATTAATGAAACTGTAGAAGGTGGAAGGTAAAACAGGTTTTTCTTTTGTTTTAGTCATGTTGTAAATGAGAGTATTTTGTGGCTAAATGTCTCTTTCATTGTCAATAGAGTTATTCTAGTTATTATTCTATTGTACTTCATAATTTTACGAGAATTTCTTAGTGATATATTTGTTTTTATTACTGATATGTGCTTTATGCTCTAAAAAATATTATTTCTGGAGAATTCAAATGAGGTGGGTTGTAAATAAAATAAAATAACATATTGGGAATGATCCTTACTTGCCTAACAAAATGAATGAACGATTGAACCACAGTTTAGTCAGTACGTAATCTAAAAAAAATGGTAGTGTAAGAAAGTATCTCGGTTTATATCATACCATGACGTGTATTATTTTAGAGGTCAGCAAAGCTGTATGCTATAAAAATGTGCTAGTGAGCAACTGAATCATTATCAGGCAAGCTGATTATGTGCACATCTTTTGGTTGATTTAGAGCCAAAACCTCAAGCTCTACATCAATCCTACCATGTTAATTAAAGATCCCACTAAGGTTAATTGAACTCCTGTCTGAACTGTGTCATGGCAATGGTCTCAAGGATATTTCAGGGTTTCTATCAGTTAATTGTGTGTATAGATATATATATTTATGTGTGTCCATCTGTCTGTCTATCTGTATGAAAGAGAGAGAGGTATGTATCTTTTACATACCATCAACAGTCCCAGGATCTCAAGTATTGCTTTACCTGAAAGAAATCAATTATTTTTTTTTAAATTCAAATGAACTCACATTCCAATAAAAGGCGTCAGTCTTAAAACTTCCCCATTTCCTTGTAGGCTCATTCATCTGTGGAAAGGGCTGCATTAATTGGTGCTGTGAAGATTAAAAATGTTCCTTCAGATGATACATTTAGTGTTTGTGGTTCAGCCCTGAAGAAGGTTCTGGATGAAGACAAAGCTGCTGGTCTTATACCGTTCTTTGTGAGTACTGGATTTTAATTAATCAGTGGATTTTTTGCTTCTGATAAGCTACTTTTGACAAGAGTAGATGGTCTAATCTGTAACAGAGGCACTGATAGGCAGCTGAGCTAGAATACCAGGAGAGGTTCCATGAGTGTTCTTCACATGCCTTTCTGTGCAGGAGGAGAAACTAACTGGAGCAGCCGGTTGCATTTCTCAGCAAAATGATGTTTTAAAAGGACTTATATTAGACTGTTGAATAAATAGGGGTCCATTTTGTAGTTGCAGGTAGTTTTGCAGTGTTATAATCTCCCAACCCTTGAACTCTGAACCATTTACCTTTATTTTTCAGTTTCTAACTTACTTACTCATAAAACAAGCTTAAAGGAAATAAATTAAATAATGCTCCCTCAAGCTTAAGTATCTTCAAGAAACAATAGTTTCCCCTCCTCGGTATTTTAGCAAACAAATGAACCTCCATAATATACCCCAAATATCATCAATATCAGGCATTGTCAGTTGGGTATTTGTGAGTACATAACTAATCTCTAACAAGTGAGCTATAGGGAATGTGGCTGTGGAAGCTTCAGGTGTCATCATTTTTTGTTATCTGTCCACTTTCTTTTCCAAAGATTCCTGCTTTTACAACAGTCTAGCAAAATCTCCCAATTTTTGACATAGAACAGTGTTAGATTAGATAAAATTCTAAAGTTGTGTTCTACTATAAGTACCTGATCAAAAAGAATATTTGCTTATTTGTCAGATCTACTCCTCCTGCCAGTTCAGAGCACCATCTTATTATTTCAAGTTAAAATGAGATTTTACCATTTGACTTTTCCCATGAAGTAAGTAACTTCTGTTGTGGTTTTGTACATCACCAACAAAATTTTTTGCTTGTTTCCAAGCATTATGTCTCTGCAAAACTTGATATTGACCATGGGCTGTATAGATCTATTAAGGGGTATAATATGCTACAAGAAATATGTTTTTGCTAGCCTCCACTGAAGAAAAACTGAAGAAAAAAACCCCACCGACAACTAATTTAGAAACTGAGAACTTCAGAAACTGATTTTTCAAGAGATTGAAAAATGTGTCACAATGTTTTCAGAAAAGTCATGTCTGATGAGTTTTTTTCTTTTTCATGTGGTAACATTTTGAAAAGGGCTAATGTGAACTTCAATTTCTATGAACTGTTTTTAGAAGAATTAGCCGATTAAGCTTTCTTATACTCATGGATAAATGCCAAATGGGACTAAGAAGCTTAAATTTCACCAAGCTCTTTTGAAAATATAATCTTTTTACTGTTCTTGTTACTAACCTTTAAAGTCTGTTTTTATGTAGTATGAGGATGACTAGAGTGAAAAGTGGTTTTATATGTGCAGAATGATGCTAAATTCTAGGCTGCCTAGAACGATTGAGTCCTGGAATGACCAAGTGCATCCTATCAATTGCTTCCCAGTATAATAAGACTATGACTGAGAAACAAAGCATCTCTAGGTCTTCCAAAATGAACTTTTTTCTGTGGGCTGCACCTATAGAGGTGGAGAACATGCCACAGGGTATGTTTTATTCCTCTGTTATGTGATCCCAGCTCATAATACCTTACACAGGATCCTACTTTTGTATCTTACTGTTAATTTTAAACAAGTACAGCACTGTATCATGTCTTTATGCACTAACTGCAAAGTTAATGTGGTTTTTTTCCTCAACTTTTGTCCATTAACAAAAAAAAAGGCAACTTGCCCTTCATAAATATTCATTCCTTATTAATTTTTCTATGTGTAATGAGGAAATAAAAAAATCTGGTTTATGTATTCAGTGACACCTTTACAACAGACGATTTAACTGTTGTTTTTCTTCCTCTGTTTGTTTAGCTGTGCGAAACAGCCTTTCAAAGACAGCAGAGGCTCCATCTGAGTTAATATGGCCTGTACCAGATCTTCCATTTATTTGTATGCATAAAACATGTAATCTTAGATTAAAGTAGATTTCATTATCCTTATGGTTGGCTACTTAAAAGGTGTGCTAATTCTCTACCATGCTGAGCAGCAGTCCATGGACTGTATTAGTGTTCCCTTTTCTGGCTTGAAGATTTAAAAAGCATTTCCATTTCTTTTGTCTTGAGTAATTTGGTGCTATTTTATTTTGTTCTGACAACAAAGATATGCACATTACCAAGGAAACACCTTATGCCACTTGATTCCTTGTCTCCCTGTACTCACTGATCCTTCACTAAGGGGAGTGATTCAACATCAAAGCAACAAGTTTGACGGAAGAAATTCTGCCTGAAGAGACTTGTGACAGCAGAGAGATCATTTCTAATGAAGATGTCTTGTTTGCATCCAAGCTGTTTCAGTCTCTCTTATCAGCAAGAAGTTTTGTAAGGGATTAAAAAGAAAATTCAACTAAATTACAATGCCTTATAGGCATGATTCTCCTCTTATACTTAATGAATAAATGAGGAATCATTATACTGAACTTCATAGAAATGCTTTCCCTGTAGAGGTGAGTGGAGAGTCAGGGCCAGGTTTTGTTGGTGTGAAAGAGGTTCTGTCATTACAGCAATATGGTAGTTATAGGTTTACTTTTCACATACATAGGATTTTTTCAGTCAGCCTTTTTTGGGGGAGAGGCATTGTCTTTAAAAGGAGTCTTTGCATTCCTACCCACCATCAATATCTTTTAGCATTAATAATGTGTATATCTTTCTGTTCAGTGAAGGTTATTGCCAGTAGGTACCCAGATCTCTACTTTTGTTTTCATTTTTTTATTTCTAAATTCAGACTTGTGTTAATTTGTCTGTTTCAAAATACTTTTGCAGAAATTGAAACAGGGCTATTTTCATATAGTAAAGCAAGCAGACTGTGCAAACAATGCACTTAACCATGTCAGGTTTCGAGACACTAAAGTTGCTCCAATTTACCAAGGAGCAATTTCCCAATGTGGATGAAACGCAGCCATTAAAGGGTGAGCTTTAAAGCATATGCTGAAGTAACATCCATTTCATTAATTATAAACACACACTGGTGGTTAAACACATGGTAAATGCCTTTCTCAGCTGGGCCCTATGGTCCCAGCTTGAGACGGGCCTCTGCGTTCGCTGAATGTTGACTGGGATGCTCAAATTTGGAGACCACTGAGTTAAGCACTTCTAAATTCAGATGTAGTGTCCACTGCATTCAAGCCCAGTTCACTTGAATGCATGTAAGTGGCCTGTGAGCTTTATGCTGTCTTTCATAAATCAACACTGATAGGTTGCAGCTGGCATATATATAGTACAATACACTTCCACAGCCTTATCCAGTATAAAGCTCCTATGACATGGTTGCCTTGCTGCCCAGCGTGAAGTCTCTCTCATTCTAGCTGCAATGACTTTTCTGAATGATGATCTGCAGGATATTAAGAAGCAGGCTGTTTATATCCTGACTCACTTGGGAAACAATAAAACAGAATCAGACTGACAGAGGAGCCATCTTTTCAGTAGAAGTCAACACTTAGATCCTGACCACAGATTTCCATTTGGAAGAAGCATTCTGGAGACATGTACAGATGCCTAGGGTGATGTTTCTTAACCCACAGTTTATGAATGATTGCTGTTTTGTAAAATAGTGAACAGTGGTTTAGAGATGATTTCAGTTTTCTTCAGGCCACAGACATTGTCATAAGTGCAAGCCAGCAAAGAACTGAGTAGGAGAAAATAAAAACAATAAGGGAACATTGAAAGTCCTGCCTCATTTTAGTTAGTTGCAAATGAAAAGCTTTGTGATGAAACCATGCAAAATGTGTCTATGTCTTTTGCAAAAGCTATAGGAGGTTCTTCCAGTTGAAAAGATTGAGAGTAATTGCTCTCAGGCATCATAAACGTTCATGGATGTTTCCTGATATAGCTCTTCCTTTTAGGAAACTAATACATGAGATGACTGATGCAAGCTTTTTAACTGTTTTGTATTCACAGCCAGGGCTGAGTCAAATTTGAAGTGCACAACCTGAAAAGGATAAGGCCTGCAGGCTATACTGAGCCATCAGTCCCATTTCTGTGATGTAGCCTGTCCCCTGCCCTTTGCACAAATGTGATTTTTCTGGTGTTACATAGGCTACAAATTGAGTTAGATTCATTCTGTAGTACTGAGGCGGGGTAATGAGAGTCCTGACAAGAGCAGATGCTGTCACTTTAAGTGGTTTCTGAGAATTAAAGCAAGTAGCTTTGAGGCTTAGACACCTGCAGAGAGGAAAACAAAATTATTTTAGAAAATTAGGTATATTTAAACAACTAAGAATATGTTTGAACTCATGTAATCTCTCATTGAAAAAACCTACTCCTTATCCTGATTAGAAGGAGAATACCTTAACTGCAGAACAATACTAACAACAATAATGTGTAACTTTCTGTTGTGAAATCTTCCTCATTATTTTAATTGCTGGACTAGCCAAAATAGTTTCACTCTAATCTTGTCAGAAAATTCATAGCATATTGTCATAAAATATAGGTGTAAAATCAGTATTAAGTCTATAGTGCACTCTTTTATTTATTTCCCAGTGTAATGGGTTAACCCCTATTCTTTATGTATATAGAAAAATTGGAATTTTCATCGTGGTATCCTCCAATTCTTATGATCCAATGTGTAGATCTTCAGTCAAAAATGAAATGCAGGTTTCTCCTGATTGTGGAAACATCTTAGGTAGACAACAACGTGATAAATATATTTTCACTCCATACATGCATGCCCTCTTAGTAAAAATAGGGACCCAATTTATTCCTATTTCAAAAAATACCCTGCAATCTTTTCAAAGCAACCTCCTTCAAATGGTGATTGGTCTTCCAGAGAAGTCGTAAATGTACCTCAAAGCACTTCAATTTTTTTGTTCTTCTCATATGACTCAGGAATATAGGAAGGCCCAGTATGGATAAAGATTAGATTATTTTGAGGGAAAAATATGTTAGCACACAATTTTACCAACTATATATACAGTATGATTCTCATTTTCAGAACTGTATTTGTTTCAAACTCAGGTTCTTAGTAGCTTGATACAGAAAAAATACTGTATTTTCCCTTTATTATTCCCTTTATTTATTTATTATTTTAATAATTACTTTTTGCAAGTTTTGCTATGACAGTATGTTTGTTTCTGGAAAGGTCTAGTGGATGGACAAGTATCATCTAGGTTTTTCCTTTTTCTTCTTACTGGTCTCATCATGAATTCACTGAGGGACATGTGCACGCATGCACACAGAAAAATGTGGATAGTTGTTGATATATAGGGAAAAACTGTAAAAGCAAAAGATAGTGCGTTGACAGTGTACTTGGCAGAAAAAGTACCTAGAAATAATAAAATAAAAAAAAAGCAAAATTCCGGATTTGGCATTTTTATAGTCATCTCTTGGCTGTGCTGTAGTCTGTGTGTGACCGTGGATAAATTATCTAATGCTTTTGTACTTCAGTACTCTGACTAAAACCCAGCTTACTTTATTTATCTATTTAAACTGCAAAGTGTCTTTTATTATGTAAAAAATCCAGTACAAGACAAAAACCAGACCCAGCCTTTATTAGTGCTTTCAGAAATGAGACAGGGTGTTTAAAATGTAAGTGTATCAATGAAAAATAAAATAATGTCAGTTTAAATGCACTTGGTATTTGGGATTTTTTGGTTAAAATTCTACCTGCATATTCCCAGAGAATTATGATAGCTCATTTTCTCCTTGTTATATTCTCTTTCTACTGTGAAATTTAAGCATTTGTGTTAGCTCTGCTTTTGACCCACTGATCACACAGAAGGGTACATTAAATGAGACATTACAAGAATGAAGGAAAAATAGTTCCAGTATTTTAGGATGAATTTCTGAGAAGTTTATCTGGGAAAAAATCTTGCAAAAGTCTAATAGTAAACATATGCTACTAGTGAACAGCTTCCAGGCTGCAGATCCATTGAGCATAAATCAGTTACAAATCTCTATTGCAGAGCTCTAATCGAGGCAGCAGCATTTGTGACCTATTCTGTCAACAAGAATTCCGGCACCATAGTTGCTCAAGTTCAGAACTTGCTTATATACCATGAACTGCAAATTATTTTGATGGTAATTGCATATGTGAGGTTAGTATTTGGCCACATGATAAGCATGTGGAACACATAGAAATTATATAAATTATAGAAATAGCATAATACTGTGAATATATTGCAGTACTTATCAGTCAATTTTATATTGACATTTGATTTTATGCATCTGTTTCAAAGGATGCTTATGGGAACTTTGGAAAAAAATCCACCTACGTTCTCAAAAGTTGCACTAAGGATTGGTAATGGCTAACATCAATTTATTTTGCCCTAAACCACAATAGTCCTATATCATTTATCATTTATTCTTTTTATTTATTGTTGCCTTTGCAGACAGTTTTTAAATTTGATAATTTCCTGTGCTATAACACCTTTTTTTTTTTTTTGGTTCTGCAGTTCTGTGCAACTCTTGGAACCACACCTTGCTGCTCCTTTGACAAACTGTTAGAACTGGGTCCTATTTGTAAGTCTTTGCTGCTTCTTTCTAAAATTGCAGATAGCAGTTTAAGCCACACTGAGTCATTTCCAGGACATTGTGCCGTGTCAGTGTTCCAATTCAATAAAGCTACTTATAGATGAGACCTTCAATTACAGTTTTATTTCTAATATTAGTCAAGCAACAAATGTGCATTCTCAAACTCTTAAAAAGTATAGAGGACATTGCCTTAAGGGTTTTTTCCTGGGGCAGTCATATTTTGAAACACTGTCAGTTAAAAATTACTGTAAATGCTTCAGTTTGTAACATTTTTCTTCAAGCCCTTCTACCTGCAAGTACATCTATAGCAATGGTGAATATCAGGAGAAAGTTGAACTCCCATTCTCTGCACCAAGTGTTTTGTTTCTGCGTGGTTCTAACAACTATGAAAAGTAGGGAAATATGCACCAAAAATCCACATGTATTCTAAATCCTTACTCTCCCCTTCCTGATTTTCTTCATCTTTCAAGAAAATAGAACAAGTGCCAGGGTGTTTAATGCAGTGATTGAATCATGGACTCGTCATAAGTATTTCTGTGTGATGGTTTGTTTTTTCAAGCTTTGATCTGCAGCAGGGTTTGGTCAAAAGCACATGCTTGCTGGCTGATGAAAATGCAAAGTACACCATATCTATTCAAGTGTACATTTAGAACAGGAAATTTACAGCTGTAAGCAATTGGAAGCAGCTTCATAGAAACTGCATTTGATGTTCTGGTAATTCATTCAGTGGGGTTTAAAACTTTGGGGCATGTGTGGTGGTCACTTGCTCTGTGAGGTTTCTTGCTCTTCAGCACAAGCCCCAGAAACTCAGTTCCTCTCAGTCCTCCTTCCCAAACAGGTTTCTAGTAGTCTGCTGAGCAGCTACAGATTATTTTGCTGTTTGAGTTATTCCTATAGATCTGACCTAATAAAACAATGACACCAATACTTTTAGGTATAGCAGCCAGTCATGTGTTTCACCTCAGTGATTCCCTGTTTGTGCAGAAGAGATGAGAAGGATTTCACACCACTGAAATCAGAAGTCTCGTGCTAGCTTTTCTGCCTAATTTTCCTCTTAGTATACATGAGCATATTTAAAAATAATTAATCAGTAGAACTTTCAACATGTTTTCAAATAAACCTCAGTTGTGGATTTTGTGAATAATATTGTATTAGCTTTTCACAGACTTTTATGCAAAAGGAAAATGTAGTTCACAAGAATGAAAATTTCAGCTTGAACTTGGTGCCCAAATGCAGATCTCAATGGATATACCTCTGTATGTGGAAATAACAATCAGAATTGTCTGGTGACCAGTGTAAAAATGTTATGTGGGCTTTAGCCATCAACTCATAGACCAGAATTGTTACCAAATGCATTAATACTGTGATTTATAATAGAATGTGAATACTAAATTACAGAGAATACATGAGCTGCTCATATGACAAAATATTTCTGCAGAAACCATTCAGTCACTAATCAAAACTAGCACTTTCTTAACACTTCAGTGCTTGCTTTTGCAGAAGTATCTCCATCCTTGTAATAAATAGTTTGCTGCTGGCAGTTCAAAAGCATGTGCATGCATATATATGAATATGTAAAGAATATTGTATAGAGACATGTTTATGATTCATGAGTTAGAAGTGGGGAGCACGGCTAATATTCTAGCTCTTCTTGCTAAAGTAGTTTTATTACCATAGAAATTATAGCTAAATATCTAGATACATCTTTTTTTAAAGTGTATTTTTTAATAGTTCTTGAATCAAAATCACATAGTATTTTGTGTTGCTTAATATTAGTAAGATAAGACATGATGATCCTTGTGAGTCCCTTCCAACTCAGTATATTCTATGTTTCTATGACTTTGTTCCAGGAGAAGTAGGATGGAAAAATAATTTGTTATGTATACATCTTTATATATAAATGAAAACCCAGATGGTAGAAACATTTAATCTCTTAATTTAATTTTAAATTGGGAAAATAATGACATCAAAGAAAAACCTCTCAGGCACTTGGTTTCATGCAAATTAATGGGGCTTTTTAATCTGCTGTTTAATTTATTTCCCCTTCAATTATTTTTTTAGGTAATAAGGAAAATATCTGGATGCATATTGATGCAGCCTACGCTGGGAGTGCATTCATCTGCCCTGAATTCAGGCATCTTTTAAATGGAGTGGAGGTGAATGGTGTTTTTTCTCTAGAAGCCTGCTAAAACCTTGCTCTTTCATAGAATTTGTTTGTTGTTTATGCATCCAAGGTTAATGGCTCTTCCAGAATCTCCAAGTAAGCTGCACCTCAAATCCCTGTACATTCTATTACGTTACTTAAGTTTATATAATTTTTACTGGTTTATACTGGAGTATGCAAGTTACCCCACTATGTAGAAGTTTCTCATTCAGAACAGCAAATAGTAGTGAATCAACAAAGTGTCTTGCAAAATAGAAAAGTGGAACTTTTTCCCAAATAACCCAAATGACACATTTATAGAAGCCTAATTCTACCTTACATGCACACACAAAATTATTCTAAAAAAAAAGTTATGTCTTATTATGTCATTATGTCTGATTTTTTTCTTGCATCCTGAAAGTTATCTAGAATATAGCCAGTAGCTCTATCTCAAACAGACAGGGTTTAATAACCAAGAGAGCTAAATGAAATATTCCCCCAACAGCACTCCTGTTCCTTTTTCCTCCCCTTGCTGAGCTACTTGGCATTCAGTTGCTTAGATAAGAATACTTCAATTTCCTGCTGCTCCCCTCAGACAGTCAGATAAGTCCTTGTCTTCCACGCCAGTGGAGAAAATATTACTGTTTGGTAAAGCCAGAAGTTTAAACACAGCACTGATAGGTAGTGACTAATGAAGAAGAAGAGGGAAAAACCCCTCACAAATAAAGCATTTCTTTCTGTCTCCTTTTTTATCAGCAAATGAAGCTTGTTGTAATTTCCTGTGTGGGAATATTTTTTAAATTATTGTTATTGGTTCCCAAAGGAAATGAAACAGCGTCCCTTGTCTGGGCCAGCATTTGTCACGGGAGTAAATATTTAACAACCATGAATAAGTTTCCTACCTTACCTAGTACAGGGTGATAGCTAGATAGATATATAGATAGATAGACAGATAATCTTCTCTTATTAGAGTAATTGTTAATTGTTTACAGGTGACAGGGAAGGTTATGAGAAGCAAATGAGAACAGAAGAGTGCTATAACATGCTGCCAGGCCCCTATCTCTCTTTTTTAAGGCTGATGAGTTCTGCCTTTGTTAAAACAGAAAACATGGATGAAGCCTTTCCCACATGATGTCCATCTTACCTACCTGTGTTTCTTCTGACACCACACCTAAACATATCTCAAGTAAACTGGGCCTGGCACATTATGTGTATAAACATGTATTGCCAGTCCTTATCTTTGGTGGCATTTCTTTTGACTCTAGATGAAAAACTTGATTTCTACTGAAATAAAATACCCTATCAGTAAAAAAAAAAAAAAAAACAACCAAAAAAACAAAACCCCAAACATTTCCTAGTCAGTTGTAATTTTTTGAATGAATGTGATGTGCAGATTCTGAATTAAATAAATCATTTGTCTCTGTATATTTGAATTTTGTGTTTATATGTTTAATGCTCTTGAAAATAGAAAGCTTATTGGAAAATGTGATATGAACCACCAGTGAATGTTTCTGAGCATACAGATTTATTTATTTTTTTTAGTTTACAATGAGATATGTACTCTTCTGTAACATATATATCTAAAAAGTATACAAATGCTCAAAATGTTGATAATACTAATAGCCTAACTGCACACCTAACATGAATTCCATTCCCAAAATGAATGAAGATTTAACTAAAACAGTTACTAACTAAGGTGGCATTAGTATGAACATAATAAAGACCAAATTCAGTAATTCATTTGTAGTTAAAGTGTACAGAGACAATTTGACAGAGTTATATCATTTGCACATGGATCTTTTTCTCTTTCATAATTCTGTTTTTATTTCTCCATTTTCAGTTTGCAGATTCTTTTAACTTTAATCCTCACAAATGGCTTCTAGTGAATTTTGACTGCTCTGCTATGTGGTAAGTATTACAGTAAAAGGAAACATTGCAAGGGAAAAAAATCACATTCTATTAGTCTGCCTTTCTACCAGTAAACATTTATTTATATTTCTCTGTTGAAATGAGGAGCACGGAATAGCTTCAAGTCTTGTAAATTATTTATAAAATTCCCTTGTTTCAAAAATATGAAATTTAGTTTCAAAAATGTGAAATTTAGAAATAGGCCTGAGCTCTGCATTATGTTTCAGAAAGAGAGAGAGAAATCCCAAAAAGTCTGCAGATTCATACCTGCTCCATTTTGGGACTGTTTAAAACATAAAGGAAAAACTTAATTTAGGGATATCAGTGCAACGAACAATATGCTCAACAGAGCTTTTTGTTTTTCTTTTCCATAAAATTTTTTTTGTTTAAGCTTCCGTCTTTTAAAAGGCTTTCTAAAAATGTTTGAGATTTGGCTGATGAAAAGCAGCTGATTTCAAAAGGGACTATTTATATAATTTTGTACTGACTTTCAATTTCCCCAGATGACAGCAAACGACATTTTGATATAAAAAGATGCCAAGATAGAAACCCATAGACATACTTTCAAACAAACCAAAGTATCATAGCAGTAATAATAGCATGGTTTTGTTAAAAACATTCCAAAATAGATGATCCTATTGTGTCCCAAACTAGATGTTTACCAGCATCACAACTAATGATACTTTTTAGCAAAACAGCTATTCGGTAAATGCAGACTATTTATCAAAATAAATGAAAACATTAATTTCAGTGATAATGGAACAAAATTTGCAAAAATGAGAAAAAGGAAGGAAAAACTGAATGTTAAAAAGAAGACTCCAAAACATCATGCAGAGATAGGTCACCTTATTTAAAAGAAGAATAAATGTGGGACAGTAGTCACTGAGTTGCTTTTGGTTAACCTTTGGCTCTTTTAATATCCCAAGCAACGATGACTTTTCAGGTGATATATAACATTTTTTATGTAAATATTTTAGCTGATATAGGCATTTCAAATATTCCAAGCCATTGTGGTCTTTTTTTTTTCCTTTTCTTGGTGTTAATGGTTTACATTTTGACCCTACTTCATCAGTGTGATTAGCCCAACATTCCAGTTTATAAGTACCTCATAACATGCTGTGTCTCTGTATTTGGAAACAGGAAGACAATAAAACAAACTCCTTTGCTAGTTTCTCCCATCTTTTTCTCATTAGTCTAAGACATTGTTAAAAAAAATAGCCACCTGCAAATAAGACAATACACTATCATTCTCTTCAGTGTTTGTAGAACAATTAGGGGCCAGAGTCTAGTCCCTAAAGTTTAATTTCTCATTAATTCTGCTTTCCCTGAAAACCCTGTGGAACTATGTTAAAAGTGTTTTACCTGGCTTTTCAGGAAAACAAGGAGGTATATGCAATCCCACTGTGAGTTCCATCTCAGGTGATTTTAGCTTCTTCCTAGCAAAGCTTAGACTTCAGACTTAGGAAAGTATTTGTCTCCATTTTGTTTCTTGCTGTTTTTTCCTTTTTTTTTTTTTTGTCCTCTTTTGTTTTTTTGTTTGTTTGTTTTAGGGGTTTGGTTTTGTTTTTTAAATAAGGCATTGCATAAAATGTTTGTTTTCATAGATAGGAAGATTCCATTACAAGGAATCTCAAGAGACTTTACAACATCTCCTTACCCAAAGTGAAAGTTTCACAACCACAGCCATACAAACTTCATTTCAGCAAGGCATTTATGTATAGATGTTATTCACTTAATAAAGAATGAAATGTACACTTAAACTCTTTGACTTGAAGCCAAATGCATTGTCCAGCTAACTCTAAGACCCATGTCCAAAATTTACCTCTCTTACCAATTAAAAAGGTGAAATTTGAAAAGAAAGGATGAAGGAACATGGTGAGAAAAAGTAATTGTGAAGGATACATAGTCCTCTTAGGATCCATGGGAAGTATTAAGCATGATGTTGTGGTGTTATGGAAAGACTTCAGTAAACACTGAACATCATTTCAGAATGAAAGTAATCTTAGTTCCTTTGATGGGGAGGCTTCTAAATAAACCAGGTTCCTCAGCACTTTCCCCAGTAAACACATTTCTTTTTGCTGCAATCTGATTAAGATAATTTAGCCATTAGATCTGTAATGTAATTATTTAACTACTCAGTGCAATATGTGGCACTGATATAATTTTGGATTTGGGGGCAATTTCATTATAAACCTTTTGTAAAATATTCTCAGACTTCTTGATGTACAGAAAAAAGCAGTCAATTTCCTAGAAAAAGAAATTTAATATAGCCATTCCAAGAAGTGTATATTTTCTATATGAAATGCTAGAGTCGTTTAGAGACTTTGCCCTGAAACTACCAGTCAGTTTTGCCTGACTTGTTCAATTGCTACTCTGGAATATTATAAAATGGGAAGAAGTGTCTTCATTCAGAGAGTGTGAAAATAACAATCTTTCAAAGTCTTGGTATTCTTGGTTTTTTATTACTCTTCTCAGGGCTTAAGCGTTAACTTTTGGTTGGGAAGGTGTTTTAGTATTTGGAAGGAAGGTGCTTACAAGAAGTGCTTATCTGTAGATCATAAGAGCACAGAATGGCTCAGGTTGGAAGGGAACTTAAGATCATCTAGGTCCAACCAAGTGTATGGTTTCAAAGCCATGCATCTCTCTCTGTTTCAGTCCCTCTAATACTGCTTAGCCTATTAACTGTGTCTGGTAATTCAGCCACCTGCTGCAACAGGTAAAATCAACCTGGGCACACTCTGTGCAGGTACCAGCCTTTTCTCCAGTAGAAGTATCTGGGCATCCATTGCAAACTGCCACCTGTACTGATTTACATTCCTTACCAGTTCTGTCTGGGTTTGAGCAGCAGTCTTCTCAGGGGCTGTCTCAGTAGACACACTGGGTTTCACTCTGAGGTGAGTGCCCACCATTATGGCAGAGACCTACAGCACTCAGCCCTCTGGTGTGGACCTCCTGAGCACTCAGCACTTACCTGAGGTGTGGAACTGCTTGTGGATTGCAGCACCCTTCCTGCATTCCCTGCCTATGTGAACTGCCACACAAACTGCCATGTCACATCCTTCTGACGTGATCCTTCATTCGGCCAGGGGTATTTGCAAAGAAAGTTAAGAACACCACTCCTGTCACAGAATCACAGAATATGCCAAGTTGGAAGGGACCCACAAGGATCATTGAGTCCAACCCTTAGCCCTGCACAGGACCATCCCAAGAGTCACACCATGTGCCTGAGAGTATCATCTAAATGCTCCCTGACCTCTTTCAGTTTTAGTGGTGTGACCACTTCCCTGGGGGGCCTGTTTCAGGACCCAACCACCTTCTGGGGAAAGAACCTTTTTCTAATATCCAACCTAAACCTCCCCTAAAACAACTTTGGGCCATTCCCTCAGGTGCTGTCACTGGTCAGCAGGGAGAAAAGATCAGTGCCTGCCCCTCCTCTTCCCCTCACAAGGAAGTTCTAGACTGCCATGAGGTCTCCCCTCAGTCTACTCCAGGCTGAACAGACCAAGTGATCTCAGCCACTCCTCATACAGCTTTCCCTCAAGGCCCTTCACCATCCTTGTTGCCCTCTTTTGGATACTTTCTAGTAGCTTAATATCTGTCTTATATTGTGGTGCCCAAAACTGCACACAATATTCAAGGTGAGGCCATCCCAGTGCAGAGCAGAGCAGGACAATCCCCTCCCTCAACCGGCTGGCGACGCTTTGCCTGATGCCCCCCAGGACATGGTTGGCCCTCCTGGCTGCCAGGGCACTGCTGACTCACATTCAACTTCCAATCAACCAGGACCCCCAGGTCCCTTTCCATGGCACTGCTTTCCAGCATCTCATTCCCCAGTCTGAAGGAACATCTGGGGTTGCCCCATCCCAGGTGCGGAATCCAGCACTTTTTCTTGTTGTACTTCATATGGGTGATGATTGCCCAGCCCTCTGATTTGTTAGGGTCTCTCTGCAGGACCTCAACAGCTCTTCCCAGTTTTGTATCATCTGCAGACTTGCTTAGTATCCCTTCCAGTCCTGTATCCAAGTCATTTATGAAGATGTTGAAGAGCACAGGGCCCAAGATGGAGCCCTGTGGAACCCTGCTAGTGACAGGTTGCCAGTCTGATGTCACCCCATTCACTCTTACCCTCTGTGCTTGACCCGTGAGCCAATTGCACAACTACCACATGATGTACTTGTCCAGCTCTTTTTCCTGTCTGAGATAGGTGCATCCTGTCAGGTATCAGTGGACCAGGTGTTGAGTAGATCATCCCATTTGTGGTCAAAAACTACAGAATTTTTCCGATTACACCAACCTCAGAGCCACTCATTGACCTGATGGATCTGCCTATTCCCATCAATATTATTCCTTGTTACTGGAAGAATTGAGGAAACTGTTCACTGCCTGTGGTCCTGATCCCTCTACAATTGTCTCAGGGCCCCGAAATCTCTTTTGATTGCCCTTGGACTTCTCTTTGTTATTTCACTGCTGCCAGTTCAAACAACCAATGGCAGACAGTAATCAGAGGGCCTTACTAAACTGGAGAGTTTGCCAGTAATGTCCCTTGTCCAGACCACACAAGCACTTACTGCGAAGTTTAAATACATAGGGCAAAATCTAGGCATGGTGTATAGAGGTGCAACTCATGTGGTTCGTACACATTAATGTCCAGGCTTTGGATTTATTTTAGTAATCCTTTTAGATAGTTTTTCATGGTTGCCAGATTAAGACCTGTGAAATCTCCTTTTAAAAAAGCAGTGACATCACCAAGGAAGTACGAGATGGCAGAATTTTTATGTCTTCTAAGCTAGATGTTCCTGCAGAGTAGTTATCTGTTCCACTGTTAAACAGAGAAGAAATTAAGCTGTCACAAAACAGCTAAGTACATTGCTTGTAACTTGTGTTAGTTGCATACAGAATGAGCTACTGAAACATGAATATATCAAAGTAATCAAACATACCAAATAAACTACAGTAGAACAACTTAAGGTTTGTTAAAAATATTTACCCTAATTGAACCTGCTTTCAGTTAATAGTTCCTTCCTTCTCTCCACAGGACATTTCCAGCACACAAATAAGTTATTAATTGTTTTTACTGAGAGCATTCTGGAAGTTTGTTGCTATTTTTCATGTGCATAAGCTTACTTATCTTCAGCTGTGTACTTTCCATACCTAAAGGAAAGCACTTTGCTGTTAACCTGGTACTTCCCTGGCCATTAGTCATAGAGAGGCTTTTTGTTTGTTTGAATAAGATGTTTTATGACCACAGCCTAGATGTGAATGAGAGCTGGGAGTGTGTACTGTCCTGTGTATTTATAAATACACCTAAAAATATTGGAAATTAGATTTTTCCGTAGAAATTTACAATTTTACATTTAAACATTAAAACTCAGGAAAAAAAAAGGTTTGGACTTTGGTCATTTAGAGTATTCACATGTTGATACAACTTTTGCTTACTTTGTAATAAATTTATAGGCCTAATATAATGATGTAGCAGTCTTTCCCTTTTTCAATTTATGGTTTCTTCTTCTTCTGCCTCTCTAAACCCCAACATTTCTGGAGGTGAGTGAGTCTTACACAGCGTGAAGCATGAACGAGAAAAATGGTGTTATTAACCATTGGCAAAACATAGCTTATTCTCTCTAAAAGGGACACACTGGCTTTTGAACCTCAGTCCAGTCACACCACCCCCTAGCTGGCAATAGTAAGGTATGCTTCTCAGTGTTACATCGTGCTGTAGCATGTCTGTCAGTAATTGTCTATTGGATCCAGCTAAGGGCAGGGTGGTACAAGAGGGAAATCTGAGTCTGGACCGGGTGGCTTGTCCCTCCCAGTGGCTGCAGCATGGAGACACAGCGGCCAGCATCCACAAAGCCTCCCCCCCGCGGCTGTGCATGGTGTTTAGGAAGCAACAGCTCTTCCCACGCAGCTTTGTACTGCAGTAATTTCAAGACAACTTCTGTTGACTGCAAACATTAACATTGCTTCAGCTAGTCTCACATTCTGGTGTGAGTGTCTATCACCATAAAAAGATCCTCTATGTCTGTTTCTTGTCTGTTTTTAAATATGCAGTCGTGCAGTCATGCTGCCCGTTCCTGCTGAGCTTTACACTTAACTACTTGTAAGTGCAGAACTGATATGACTGTGAAAAAGCACTGAAAATGGCACAGGCTGTGCTCAGGAAATATGCCAGTTTAAACACATTCAATTTGACTTCACTTCTTGTGGAAATATAATGCCTTAAATTTCTATTCTTAAAATTCTCAATTTCTTTCTTTTTTTTTTATACAGGGTGAAAAAAAGATCCGATTTAATAGGTGCCTTTAAATTAGAACCTCTTTACCTGCAGCATCACCATCAGGAGTCTGGTAATTTTACAGTTAAATGAGATTATTATTATTTTGTTTGCACACTGATATTTAATGGAAAAAAAAAGGACTTGGGATGAAAACTGAAATTCTTAAAACAACCTAAGTTGTTTAGGTGCCTATTTCCATTTTCTGAGTGCCTGAGGGAGTTAAGCTTATTAAAGTGCAAGTATTTGTCTAATGAGATTTTAGTTAGTTAAAAGCAATAGAAGGAAAGTAATTTTATAAAGTAATTTTATAAAAATATTATTTTTTTTGTATTGGGATTTCCCCAGTTCCAGACTTACCACTGATTCTTTATAGGAGTGTTGAGAAAATTCTTTATGATCTTTTGGCTGTCAGATAAACATATGACTGGGTGCTGTGTATCGAGTTCCTTAACCTGCCTTCCCCAACATATCGTTCTCCAGAATGGTTTCAGGATCTGATTTGGTTTTAGAGTTGCTAAAGTGTGTGACTTTTTTCTTAGCTATTTGTGTAATCTCTGATTCAAATTTTTCAAAAACCCATGTAAGGAGCAAGAACTCCCAGAAGCCACAAAGAAGACGCTGTCTCTGCTATATTTTTGAGTGATAGCTTTCTGTGGCATTATCCTGTAGCTCTCATGTTCTTACACTGGCTGTAGAGAAAAGCAGTAAGAGCGGACTGTCTGTCTTGAACAAAATGCTCATGAAAGCTCTTCACAAAATGCTCACAAAGAACTTATGACTCTTAGGCTCTGTACAAAGCTCCTTAATGGATTAGTGCTGCTCCTGTACATACCTCTCAACTGCAGAGTGATATTTGCCATCTTGAAGCCCATTTTTACACATTTGGTTATTAACTGAATAATTGTGAGGAAGGTCACAGCAGTGCAGTGTCAATGTGGTGGAAGTTCTCTCATAACTTTCTCAAGAGGGTGAATCATATGTGGATGCTCTTACCATGTACTCGATCTCCTATTTTTCCTGGAATTGCTGGTGCTGATCTGTGTTCAGAAGTGTATTCTGAGTACTTTTATCTTCTCTCTGTTATGGCTGTGAACTCCTTGACATTTAAATTAATACCATCCAGAATTCCACCATTCACTAAAAAGCCCTAGGAAAAACGGATTCCCGTGCCTTAATCCTGAACTGGCATAAATCTTGCCTTTTATTCCTTTCATCCATTTCTAAGCAATGCAGGTTCCCCCTCTAAAGGCTAGAATTGTTAAGAAAAAAGTATGTACTTTTTTTTTGCCTTTTTAAATGAAAAATACAAGTTACAGCAAATACATTTAAGGCACAAGTTTTTACTTTACATACATTAAAAATATTTCTCTTCAGGAGAAAAAAAAATCCAACCTTAACTAAAGTGAAAATATGTTCTTGGGACAACTGATAGTGCTGATAAAAGAGCCTTCAGCCTTCCCCAAGTTAAATAACACCAGAAGAAAACCAAGCCTTTCTTAAAAGTAGGTGCTATAAGTAAGACCACCTAGTTGACCTGAAAACTTTATCACCCCAGTTATATAAAAAGTTGTTCAACCTTCATCTTGCCTTCAGAAGCAGTGAGAGCATGTTATATGATCTGACATAATGATTTCAAAGAGATCAGCTGATTAATAGAAATCTAGTAATGCTAATTTTTTTCTATTCTCTATTCTCATTTAGTATCAATTTTTGCAAAGAGTTGGACAACACTTTTCAAATGGAAATGTCTCTAGTTAAACTTCCAACCCACGCTTATGCCTTGAATAAACATAGTCAAATTTGCTACGAATTTACTACACAAAGGTGCTACACTCCCTATTGATCCCTGTGTGATTTATGAGATGTCAGCACTCCTGGAAGTATGATTTGTCTAAGGGAGGGTCTTATTTTCTGAGTATGTCTCAGGTCTGAGAATTCCTATCATGGTTTACAAAGCAAATGAAGTAGTATTTTTGAATTCACTTCTCTCTCACTCAGGAATTTAAATGAGCAGAAAAATATCTCTATCTGTGAGCAATTACTCTTAATAACCATATGGCAATTATGCGTGTCCCCAAGGGGAAAGTCTTTATTTTGTCATTAATTATAATTTTATGTGATTTGCATCATCACACCAGGAAGATTATACTAGCTTGTCTGACAGCCCAGGATATAGGTCAAATCCTAATGGCAGTGTTAGAAGAATGCAGCTTTATACTTCATTGTGAATACCACATGTGCTCCCACAATGCAATTCCTCCAGCTAAAATACAGATGTAAGACTAAGGCTCATAATCAAGGAATCAAGGACTAAGCATTGATTACATTCTGCTTCACAGCTTGTGAAAGGCGTTGTTGTGCATCATTAGACATAGCCCCTTGCAGGAGCGTAGGATTATTTATCTGTCACCAGTTGCTTTCCTCTCTTTGCTACCAGTCTTGCAGCTTTCAAACAGAAATGGCTGCTACAATGCAGAAGAATATGAATGTTATCAGCTTACCTCATTACTAAGCTGAGACAACCACATTCATTTCCTGAAGTCCGGGAACAGGTTAATGATTGTTGGTTGTTGTGTGGGTTTGTTTTCTTTTACCACCTGGAAACCAACACAGTAACAGGTTAAAGAATCCAATGACTACCTGTTACAGGGAAAGAAGGAGCATGTTTTTTCCTCTATTTTGGCTGCATAGATGAGAGAACATCAGCAAGAGAGCTTGTAACACAGGAAATAGTCCTTTTTTTTCTGGTTTTTTTTATTATCTCCTAGGAAACATAAAGCCTGAAAATTATGTAAATGACATAGACTGGTCAAATTCAGAAGCTGCAGTTCTATATAGTACCTTGCAGTTCACAATTTGAGGAGCACTTAGAATTTTCCCTAAGAATTCAACTACATATATTCCCATGAAGCTTATACTCCACTGCAGTTTAATAAAGCAGAATAAGGAAGCAAAGCAGATGTTTCCTAAAGAAATGCTTTAAATTTTACATCTGTTAAATTTCTGTCACTGACTTACAGCAAGTAACTAACCATGTTACAATTTCCTTTACTATGAAATCAGTTTAATTACCTTATTACAATAAAAGGTAGATGTGTCTTGACACTGTGTGTTTATATAAAGGATAATTAATAATGCCCTCTACTTGCCTCCCTGGACTGCTTTGTGGCTTGGTCAATCTGTGTTTGTAATGGGCTCTCACTACAACAGATGAAAAGCCATAAAAAGTACAAAATACTATTGTCCAAGCAGGAAGAGGTCAAATTCTGAGTCAGTTTTTCCAGTCACTTATTAGACATGCTGAAGAAAAGTATTAGTATAAAAGGTAGTTAGAAGTGGATTATTTTAAGAAGTGTTACCAGTTCACTAGGGTAAAGGTGATGACATTTCACAGCAGAGAACGAGTGATGAAGTGAGTTTGGGGATTCTGCAAATTGTTTTCTGTACAAGTAGAAAATAAAAATAGTATTTGGTCTGTCTTCTCCACAGCATCTGCAGTATAAAAGAAAGGAAAACTGTGTTTCTTCTCTAAAAGGGCTTAATTTGTTAGTGGCATATTCTGACTAGCTAAGGAATGAAGGTTATTACAAGCCCCTTAATTTAGCATGCTGCCAACTATCCTACTAGTTATTTAGTGGTCCTGTTGATACTGATGATGCTGAAATTTGTAGCGGATGTAAACTATAGCTAAGACACAGCTTTTTAATTAACATTAGAATGACTGAAGGCTTTGGCTATTGTGATGATGCAACATGAACATTTTTTCTTTGATTTCTAGGTCTTGTAACAGATTATCGGGTAAGTACAGCATCAGTGTAATAATTAATACTATTACTTGTATATACTGGTATTTTCATGACTTTTATTTTCCATAACTATCATAAATCTCAAAAATTTATGTTTCTTTCCAAGAAGGATGCAGCTTGCTAAATTTTCAACATTCCTCATACTGAAATTTTAAACTCTGTTTTTTGAAAAACAGATTGTTTAAAGGCAGAAATTGTCTTCATGTGCAATATCTCAAGGTTCAGGCAGTAGAAAGAAATGTCCTAAAGTTGTGGTTTTTTGCTTTTTTTTTTCTTAACATAGGGAATATCACAATTTAAAAATAAAATTAAAAGCGTATGCATTTTAATCCTTAACCCATGGAAGCACTGTTGCTTTGAAATGGAAAATGGGCCTGCCATTATAGATGCTAACCCCACAACTGCAAACAAGGCAACGTAACAAGTTTCTAAGATACTTATTTTTCTAAAGCCTTTGAGGAGAATTCAGAATGCACAAATGAAATTTGATTTGCCATGTGACCCTTCCGTTCTGACACCATGGCATTAAAACAGGCATAGATATTTCTACTATTATTCGACCCACCTCTAGGAACTGCCTGTGGCAACGTGGTTCACTTCAAAAACTGTTATAGAATGTAGTTTCTGCTGTCACACTGCAACGGTGGCTCCTAACACGGGTGCCCTCTCTTCTCGTTGGTTGCAGCACTGGCAAATCCCCCTGGGCAGGAGGTTCCGCTCCCTGAAGCTTTGGTTCGTGCTGAGGATGTACGGGGTCAAGGGGCTGCAGGAGCACATCCGCAAGGTGATTTGCTTTCTTGGGTAACTTGTGGTGGGAAGGCAAAGGAAAGCGAACTGGCTGGCTGCCTCTCTTCTTTCCATGACTTCTGTACACATCAGAAAGCACAGGCAATGGTCTGAGGCAGCTCAGTTCAACAGCTGGGGCTGCTTCTTTGCCCCATGTAAGGTCACAATTCCATATCATGGAGGGTCAAAGCTGTCATCCATTTTATGTTAATCTTTAGGGAAGACAAGTCTAGGAATTTGGAATTTCTACAATATGGGACCATAGTTCCCTTGTGATTAAGCCGGAGCACACTCATGGTTTTATTGTGGAAACACGTGTATATTCATTACTTCTTTATCTTATTAATGTGCATGCATTGATAGCATATCATAGATTATGATTAAGGGATATGGTGACTTATTTGGCATGTCTACTGCTGCTGCTGCTTTT
The DNA here is from genome assembly GCF_001715985.3 of Manacus vitellinus. Classification (NCBI taxonomy): domain Eukaryota; kingdom Metazoa; phylum Chordata; class Aves; order Passeriformes; family Pipridae; genus Manacus; species Manacus vitellinus. The sequence continues at coordinate 11,733,629 of NW_021939256.1, forward strand.
TTCCTGTTTAAAATGCATATTTTATTAAAAAAAAGAATGTGTACAATTTACAGTTTGTTAACATTGTTATAAGTACTAAGTTTATTCTTGATGTAAAAAGAAGGGGTTTTTAATCACTAAAAGAAACATCTGGCGCCAGTCTAAATTATATATATACTTCCTCTGTAGCAGTAAAGTCAAATTCAAGCATACCTTTCATCTTTATGAAGTTTAGGGAAACTTCTAGTTAGAGGAGATCCATGACTTGGCTCTAAATATTTACAAAAATATCCATTAGCTAAAGGTCTGGTCTAGCATACCAATGTCCCTGCAGACACAAATTTAGTACTACATATTGGAGTACTAAGCAGAAGAATTCCTAAAAAAGACTTTTTCTACTCTTGTAAAATCACTGTGTGAGGAAGTCTCTTTTGATTTGGAAAGGTTCTGGGATGGAGGGTACTCTCTTTGCTTATTATTTTAATCACATTATAATTTTCAACGGACTCTCCAAATATCAAAATTAGATTTTTATTGTTAATGAGGCTTTCAGAAATAAATTTTGGCAGCTATGGAATCCTGATGTACAGTCATCCTTATGTCAATCTGATATGTATCCTCCTGATGAAAAATTGATATGAGATTTGTTATCACTTTATTTTTCTATCATTACCATTCCCGGTGGGATTCTCTCTCAGGTTAGATTTCTGAAGACTGCATTTATTTCAGTATGTTACCAAGTTTTTAAGTAGGGCTAAATCTCTCACTGGGAAAATGGGCTTGGAAGCCTCATATCAATTGCATGGCCTTCTGGTTTCCACAGATCAGTATTTACATTCAACAAATTCCCTCTTTCCATGTCTCTCAGATATTTCTCTTGACTGTCCAGCCATATAATCACAGCTGAAGACCAAGTTTTGATATTTGAACAATACAGTTCAGGAAGGTTAAGCAAATGAATCTTTTCTTAAAAATATTGACTCCAAAATAAAACCTTATTTGTGAAGGTAATTTAGATAACTAGATTTCCAAGGGCTTGTAGAACTGAGTGTGTATGTTTTATATTTCATTAAGGACTACATTGTTCTCCATTGTAGATACAAAAATAAGTTATGATAATTAAGTGCAGAATTTGGCTTACTGTATACTTCTTCAAACTGGAATCATTAATTTCTCCTCACCCCCTCCTCATTCCCCCCAATGAATGCTGGTTTGATTCAGTGGGATCCAGAGCATCCTTTTTAAAAAAACCAGTAATTTCTATCTCCAGCAAGCCTCTTTGAACTTAAATTTCAATAAATAATTGCATTTAATTTGCCCCCTGCTCTAACAGAATATAAGATATCTCTTGTGAGTTTTCAGACATGATGGTAAAGTTATATCAGTAGCTGCAAAATAAAAATTAGAAATGTGTTTCATATCTTGCACATTTTACTCTCGGGAATTATCGTGAGCTCCAGATACACTGTGATGGCTTTACTTTGGATAGAGTAGTAATGAAGTATGTAAACCAGCCTGACACTGGTTTATATTTTCAAACCCATATATAAATTTCCAAATTAAAAGTAATTTTGAATTTAACTTTGCTTGTTAACTGCACTTTAATATCACTCATCTCAGTGCCTGGCCTTGAAAAATTGCTTTCTTTTAAACATGTTGTAGCTTTAAACAGTAGTTTTAAACATCCAACATAGATGCTGTGATCACCTAGGGGAAAAAAAAAAGGACACTTGAGTTGGAAAACTGTGGGAAGATCTATGCAGTGTTTATAGATTTCTAGTTAGGCTTCTTTTGCGCAGCCAGATAATACTTACAAAGTGATTTGAGATTTCAAATAGTGATGAGCTTCTGACATGATACAGAGGGAAAAACCACGTGTATGTCCTTAAGAAGCCACCCTATTTGTTGTGTAATTAGCAAGTTTCTATATGGAAAACCAAAGACATCTGCAACAGTCTCTTCATAACCTTTTTTTTTCCTGGGTCTAAACTATCACAAAAATTATTTGTCTCTTTCTGTCTTCTTTTCTTCCCCTCTTTTATTAGTATGTTTTAAGAAAAAGATGTTTGTTATCTTTGCAGCCTTAAGGTTTACATCAGATGACTCAATAACCACTGCAACCTGGCACTTGCTTGAGGATGGCATTTAGGAACCAAAATATTCCTGGGACATGAGAATGTGTGACTTGGATTTAGATACAGTAATTTTTTTGTTTTCCAAACATTCGTTATGCACTCCTCTCACACACAGCATGTAATATTAACCTATTGTAAAGTATAGGTTTCAAAGCAGTGATAAAGTGGAGGGCAGTCATCTCTGAAGGATGTGGGGAGAGACAAATACAAATTTTGGAGGTAAGTCCCAAAGCCACAGAGGAGATGTACAAATAGGGTGAAACCAACAACAATAACGGATTTCTGGACTGATTCCAACCACTCCAAGTCAGTAAAAATGTGAAACTCAAATGGCCCATTTGTAAATGGCCCATTTGCAAACTGCTTGACCATGTATTACTCCTTTGTTGGTTTAAGTCCTCTCCAAGAGCTCAGAAGTAATCTGAGAAATTTAGGAGTTAGCGTGCTTTTGTATGCAATCTCTATGAACATTATGACTCAGTTGAATTCTCCTTAGGACCAGAAGTCATCAGATTACACATGCTTCTTTCTTCACCAAGGATAATGAATTCCATTAAAAATTAACAGCAGAGTCCAAGAAACTGGAACTGTAAAGAACAGCACTGCCAGACATAGCATTTCAACAGGGGAGTGGCACAGTCCAAGTGGCTATTGAGAAGACTCTTTTGACAGCATTTTCCTTCAGAGTGTAGTGGGATGCAAGCTAAGGCAGGCAAAGAGGTGAAATCTGTAGGAGGAAAAGTATGAAGTGATCACGACTAGGCTGGTGTGCTCATTTGCATGTACACAGTAGTGTACTCTTATGCTTCAGAGAAGGTTCCTGCAATTAAAAACTGTTTTGGCTCTTGAAGGCTTTGCCCAAAAATTAAAATTCAGTTTAAACATTTCAGTGGAGAAGGATTCATATTTATATTCACAAATACACATACAGAAATACAGATTTTTAAAATAGGGACCACATCTTAATGCCTCACAAGTTTTCTGCTCCTATTATTGATTATGGAAGACATTTCCCTTCATCCTAAATAACCAAATTCATTAGATCTCTCTGTTGTTTCCCTTCTCACTGAAGAAGAGCAAGGGTTATTTACCTGAGATAATAGTGACACATAAAAATTCCTTACAAGTTTCTTTTCTTCAATCAGGTAACTTTCACTGTGAAGACAAGGGCTGATATTCTGTTCCTGTATAGCAAGACATTTCAGGACACTAACACTGTCCATGTGATTCCACTTTGAGAACCCATGTGATGAAGGGATTGTCCAAATCTCTAAATCATAGAATCATAGAATGGCTTGGCTTGGGAACAACCTTAAAGATCATTTAGCTCCAACCCCCCTGCCATGGGCAGGGACACCATCCACTAGACCAGTTTGCTCAGATGATACTGCTAGAAACAGTACGTGAGTTGGTTTGTGCGTGTCCACTTTTTTTCTCAAGTACATGACAGTGTTAAATAAAATAAATTTGAAAGATTAAATAATATTTGAATGCCAACTTTAAGTTAATGGTGCTAGGGACACAGCCTGACACAGATGTCAAAATCAGAAGCACTTGAAGGGTTAAAATATCCAGGCTTGGTATGTACCCATTCAGCAGAAAATTGAGAACAGCCTATCAGTTTTTTACTTCTTCTTCCCTCCTGTCCTTGGTTGCAGTGCTTGCAGTTCTACAAACAGGAATTTATTTTCACAGTGTTGTCTTGAAAAGTTGAAGCACTAAAGCCACACGTGTCCTCCTGAGAATTATTGCAGTGCTCATGTCCAGAGTGTGGGTGCAGCTTTAAGGCTCACAGAGGAAGGTGTGATACCTAAAAGCCCTTTGGTTTTACAGAGTTTGAACTTCCAGGCTTAATAATATTTAACTTTACTGTTGTAGCAATCTTGGTAAGAGCAATTCAGGACAATAGCTAATAGTTCAAAGGTGCAGGGCCTTGGGTAGCTGTATTTAAGCAAAGCTTTCCATGTTAAATCATCATTTTCTCTCCTTCCACTTCTGTAAAATCTAAAACTCTTGGTGCCCCCCAGTGTCTTTACCAATTATTGCTACTTTTTAAGACTAGCCATGAATAAAAGTACTTGCATCCCGACATGAATCCGAAATACTTCTTAAGTTTTGTTTTGTGACTTACTGAATATTTGCTATTTTCCCTTGCTTTTATTTCTTTCAAATTCCTGAAAAATCCTTTAGTGCAAAAAGTGGGCATAAATACCAGCTATTAAATGTACAGGATGGGTCCAGAGCTTTCTTGTACAAACTTCTCACAGTAAGCCAAATCTTAAATTTTTATTTTATTGAGTTCTTACCCAGATAAATTTTGATGAAACACAGTTGATTACGTTTAGCTGAACAGTTGTGAAATTCTCATCTCATTGAACATGATCTGTTTTATGGCTTTGATTTCCAAGACATAGTATATGCAGTGTGGAATTTTTCAGTGTCTTTTAACATGCTTGTTTAAAACTATAGAACATGAGGATAGGAGGAGACAGTGAAAGACCATTACAACACAGATGCCTATTTAACATATGTTTTCCATGCATTTATGCATACAAGTATCTATATGTATACAGATACTTCTTGTCGGTTTTCATAGCTGTAAACTTATGCTCTTCATATTAGCAGAACATCGAAATGCCCTGAAAAGGACAGGGCATTTTATTGGTCTCATTCCTGGCTCAAAGAGCTTTTAGGCTAATTTTAGAGGGAGATGTTAAATGAATGTAACAAACAGCAGAGAGGAAGTGGTAACAACAGGAAGATTGGCTGGTTGTGTAGGGTACCAGTATGCCCAATGTGAAGGTTTTGAAGCAATATTTTGATTCAATATAAACTGTGTTTTTCTATTTGAAGAAATAAAAAACCATCAGAAAGCTATGATTAAGATTGCAAAATGTGTTGGTTTCTTTTTCTTTTTTTCTTTTCTGTAATTTCTGTTTTGCTTTATTCTTGTCCTTTTGGAAGAAGTTCCTGTGAGATGAAACATTCCACATTTAACCCTGGCCCAAAGTGAAATATTTCATTTTGGTTTGATATCTGTCCTTGAACTTGCAAAACGTCAAAGTGCAAAAGCAAGAAAAGACATGGGCTTAGTTGTTTATTTTTGTAAATTTTTTGCAATAATAAATATATCAAAGCTAAAGAACCTTTTAACATATTGTTTAGATGTTTCAGATAACTTGGTGTAGACAGGCTATTGCATGAAGACAACTGTTATTCTAATAGCTGGTTGCTGTTGCTGTGTTACCTTTTTTTTTTTTTAGGGTAGTGAGGACTAAGCTGGTGTTATAGCCAGTGAGAGGGGAACTGGATAGGTACTGCAGGTACCTGATGAGGATATAGGTTCTTTTCTCCCAAGTAGTTTTGAATTCATTTTCTGTTTGGAAAAAAGCAAAGCCAAACATGATATGAGCACTCAAGTACCCCGACTGATGTTAAGAATTCTCAGCTGGTTGGTACCATGCCTGTTGATATTTTTCCTATTTATTTGACTTTGGAAGAGCACTGGTTTCCTATGCTTCAAAATACTTCCTCTGGCTTGGTGCCCAATGTCATTCTTTTTTCCCTACTAACTTATCAACAGGTTTGCTGAGATTTGCTATTAATTTTCCTGATTATACTGCTATCACCTTTCTTTTCAACTGAAGCTGAGACCCAGGTCAGAAGACTGAGCAAGTTCTCCCCTTCTTCACAGATATCCATTAAGTTAACTCTTCTAAAAAGTGTATCTTTCTAGCTTAATTTGCACTGGAATTGTGACAATTTTTTCTCTCTGTATCTGTGCATTTCCCCTTTCCCCTCTAAAGACTTTTGGACTCTAGCCATTCCCAGCCCAAACTGACAGTGGTAGAAAACCTAAAGGAGAATTATTAAAATTATTTACTATTAATATGGTAGCATACAAAATTGTGCTGAAGTGTCTCATTAAGAAATAGGCTAGTACTGCCTAAGATAGTCTGAGCTAATAATATAGTAATGACTCAGTATGGTCTCTGGAAGTCATAAATGGGATGTAACTTAACATAAACAGATGGTGACATGATTATTATCACATATAAGAAGAAGGAACAGAGAAAAGGAATGGAAAATACTTTAGCAAACCTTTTCTCTTGATGAATCAAATTTATACAACATAGATACCTTCTTTCTCTTCTCAGCATGTCAGGCTGTCACATCAATTTGAACACTTAGTCCTTCAGGATGGAAGATTTGAGATCTGTGCTGAGGTTGTCTTGGGACTAGTCTGTTTTCGGCTGAAGGTAAGACCTCCTATTTCTTCTGTCATATTTTATAGCAACAGAATAACATGCAATTGAATATAATCTTTGTAATTCATATACTTGATTATTTTTTAAGGAAAGCAAAGGGAGTTCATGTAGAACAAAGCAGATTAAAAGCTTAAGACAATTTTGTTAAAACATGGAAAATTGAAGCAAGATATGTATAAGAACAGGTTACATGGGAGGCTACCTTCCCAAGTGCCCTTGGCCCTGGTCTGCTTTTTATTGCTGAACATGATCCTTTTGCCCCGCTTGGCCTTTTATACTCCAGAATCTCTCAAAGTACCAAGTTCATTGATGTGGAGACCTTGCCTGACAGAAACTAGAAAAATCTCACTCTGCATTCAAAGCATAAAAGCTGCAGTAACTGGGAGGGCTCATTGTTTAATCAGACACTAGAAGGGGATCAGTGTCTTATTTTAGGTAATGAACTCATTTCATATAGGAGCTTGCAACTAAAGCCTTTGTAAAGGACTGGATTGGGACACTGAATCTGACCACCAAGCAACAATGATAATAGCACTAGTGTTTTCTAGTTCACATGATACCTAAATTAGCTTTTAGCTTTTCTGAAGGCTTGCAAGCACATTTTGGCTCCTTCTGGGTAGTGTGGTATTACTATTTGTCACAAATTCTTTCACCAGTCATTCAGTTGCCCCAGTTACCCGAGTTTGATGAAACTGGCTGAAGAAGCTAACAAATCTTTAACAATGAAGTAATGGTGAATTCATCTGAAATTGGAATATTGTTTGTTTTGAATTTATATTGTTCAAAATAAAAGGAAAAAAAGAACTGTACCTACAGGATGAACAGACTTGAGAATGTGGAGTTTTTTCAGTAAATGGAAACATGAATATAATATCTTTCTTAACAAGAATTTTAAAAGATTTTGAGGAATAGGTTCTGTGGCTTTTATTGTGCAATAACAAGATGTTGGTTGCAGTCTGCTCTCTCACATGGAACAAGCAAACACTAGTTTTGCAGATCCAGAGACAGCTGTTAGTCAGTGCTCTACATTTACTTTAAAGGAACAGTCCTGGTGAAATAGAGCATAGCAACACAGGAATTGTCACTTTTGATCAGACCAGTAGCTCATCTACATCTGTTCTCCTGTCCCTGATGAGGAAGAAATTACATCTACAGGGAAAGACAATTTTCAGTAGGAGGTAAATATTGAACCCCTAGCTAAGAAAGTTTTGAAAAAATTGTAGAATAAAGGCCTGATTCTACTGAAAACCAGTGTTGAAAGAGCAGTGTTTTCATTGCTTGCCTAACTGGTGGAGAAAAAGAAAACAAAACTAACAAGCTTTTAAATAAAGATGTTTTTATGGCTATTTTTGCAGCTTTATTTCCTTTTTTATATCACTCCTTGAAAAATCTTCCTGTGATTTTTATAATTCTTATTAAAATGCATTTTAGAAGCAGAATATTTGTAACTTTTATGTAATTACAGTAGGACTATGGGTCAGGAGACTTGAACTATATAATACTGCACAGCTGTAAAACTATGAAATATTTTTTCTTCCTTCCTTTGTTCTTGAGAAGCCCTTTTTTATATATTTTTGCCTAGCTGTAACACTCAATTTTTTGCCTTTCACACTGTGGAGCAAATGGACTCATTACCTACGACTTTCATATTATAATTATTACATCAAATGTATCATGCCAAAGGGTTAGTTTTTGGCCTCCTTGTCATGACTGCAAATGAATACAAGTCAAGCTAGTCATTTCTCCAAGGGAGTGAGAATGCTGTCTTATTGAAGCTCACAGACTCAATCAAAGCTGGCTTCTCAAAGCTCTGGGAGAGGATTAGTCACTACTAACTTCAATTTGACGTGACACTTGAGTGTCACAGCAGCCCTAAGGTGGAGCTGTGAGAGTAGAAGAGAAGAAAGATACATGAATCTTTCTCCTTCCTCCCCTCACACCTGCCAACTTAACATCGTGTAACTGCTGGTATTGCCTAAAAGTCAGTGCTGTGCATTTCATATTAAAGGCAAGGGTTGTCATTTCAATAATGTATTACCTTTGATAGGAAAGCAGGACATCATTGTCAACAGTGACTGACCTGTAATAAATGGGGACTTGCAAACACCAAAGTTGTTCCATTTTCTTAGTTAGGAGCATCCCAGTTGCATAAGTGTCTCCTAGAAGAGTAAGGCTAAGCCATGAATTTCAGGATGTCATACAAAATTCCAAAGAACTTGTGCTAAGTCAGAACAAGGTTTTGACTACAGTCCAACTCTCTCTCTTAATATGATCCAAAACCATGAAAATTATACATTTATCCTTACTGCCAGTGGGAAACTGTCTGCCTTATGCTTTGGTTTTATATGGAAAAGGCTAAGCAGGAGTCACAACTGCCCAGATTTGAGAGAAGGTGTTTTCTGATACAGATGTTTTCAAGAAGACCTATGCTGCTACAGTAACAAAATTGCTGCTGAACAGATGGATTGGACCATTTGTGCTCTTTTACCTCAGTGTTCAGTAAAGAACACTGCAGGAAAAGCGCAGATGCTCCCAGAATCTCTTGCAATTCCGTTACTTCAAGTGTAATAGAAAGAGTAAAGGTTGTGCAATAGCTAAGATACTTCCCCAAAGAATAAAATTATAGCACTCCAGATCAACCTGATATATCCTAAACTATTATAGCAAACTGTCCAGCAAAGCTGGAGCCATCTCTCATTCTACTGATAAAAAAGTAGACAGATGGGTTCCTTTAATTTGGCTAACAAAGACTGTCAAAGATATCTGGCTAGCACTTCACCCTGTGATGTTAAATCTGACAAAAATCCCAAGATTTTGGGGATATCTTCATTCATTCTTTTCATTTAAAGTGACTTACTATTGTTTTTGAAAATCTGATGACATCTTTTGTTTTATTTCCAAATGCTGATGGACATGATCAGGAAAAACATTGATTCAACATTAGCTGGACCTGTAAAAGAACCAGTAGTCCTCACCTTCACTGTTTGTGCATAAGGAAAATTGAGTACATTAGAAGGAGATGAAATTCAATAGTGCATGCATGTAGAATCTTTCTGACCTTCTGCAAGACATTTAACATTTATATCTTTGTTTCTCGAATGCAGAAGACTGTTTACTTCCAGTGGGTGGGTCAGTTTACCACATTTCTAAATTCCTTCACACAAAAAAACCACTCTGTAGGATTCTGTGGTGGACACTTCCTATAGAATTTCAGGCAAATGCCTTTTTAGGGCTTCCACTGATAGTACGAAACTTATTTATGCCAGGGACACATTACCTTAACAATTTCTCAATTAAGGGTAAGATTTCCATATTCAAATTCAAAAGACTCTTACAGCAGCCACGCTTAAGGGAAGACTGAAAGGTTTGTTTTACCAAAGTTAGTATAGCTCATTGCAAAACTTCCTCCCATGTTTGTTTGATTAGATCCAAGAAGAGTGTAATGACATGGATACAATAATGAATGCTTTTACATAGCACATGACCTTAGGTCGCAAAAAAAGCACTCAGCTATAACAAATGCCCCAGTGTGAACACTGCTTCTAAACCCAAGGTAATCCATAAATCTCTTTGTAACTCAAAAGTTATCTCTTACACTGTCATCTTTTTGTAATGCTTTGATAGCAAAGCACTGAGAGAAGAGAAAATGGCTGTTTGTTACTGGTGGTACTTGGGCTTGGCTGCTTGGTAGGATTTACATATTCCAGACTTGCTTCTGAAATTCATCCGCATATCTATTGAATTACAATGATTTCAGGGCTCAAATAAACTAAACGAGGCACTTCTTAAAAGCATTAATGAGGCCAAGAAGATTCATCTGGTCCCAAGCCATCTGCGAGAGAAGTTTGTGCTACGTTTTGCTATTTGTTCCCGCACAGTGGAATCCACCCACATCAAGTTTGCCTGGCAGCACATCTCACAGCTGGCAACTGATCTTCTGAAAACATGGGAGCAAAACCACCAACAGGAGTAACAGCAGTGAAGTACAAGTGGAGATGAGGTAATTAACTGGCTTTCTCTGTGTTGCCAAGTTTTATTTTAGGGGCAGGTGGGAAAGTAAAATTAGGAAGGAAAAAGATACAAAAACTGTTGTTACATAGCCCAGCTGCAGTAGCAAAATCCTTGCCAGCAAGTTGCGTTGTAATTTTTATTTACTGTAGTTTCATCTTGCCTATTTCCAGGATGCACATAGCCAAGGAGACTCGAGCTGTCATTTCTTACCAGTTTGTAATCGAGAGCATTTATTCAATCAGGCAATGGAAACAGAAGGGTTAGTGCTCCCTCTGTTGTCCCCACACTCCTCTAGCACACCCACTTCTTCCTTCACAGATAAAACTGATAGGTCTTATAACCAATGAATTTAATGTTACTATGGCTTCAGAAGAAATCCAAGTTGGGGAAGTTCAGTAACCTGTTTGGGTCCTATCTAAATAGCCATGCACAGATGTCATTGTTAGAATTTAGGGCACTGTCATGTCATGACATACTGCAGTAATTTTGTAAATGAACAAAGGACAAAGGACTTCAAGACTTCCTTCACTGCATAGCCACATTGAGGGGAGTGACCACTAAGTGAACACTAACCATCCTTCTGGCAGGTTCTCTACTTTCCCCTAAAGGGTTTGGTTTTAAAACAGCCATTTTGTCAAATATCAGCAAAGAAGTTATGCTGGCTTTTGGTTTCCACTTTGATCATTCATAATGAGGCCTCTTAAAAACTCTCGATGAAGAATTTTGTCAAAAGCCATGTGCTACCTGGCATTCTGTATTTTTAACCAAGTTACTATAAGCAGTGATTACTTGAAAATAATTTGTTAGATATGTTCTGTGAAATTAAGTTATGATTACTTTTTATGGCTACTGTTCTGCTTACTTCATTGTGTAATAAATCTTTGAGAAAATGTGCTAAGAAATGTGATGGCAAACAATGTTACTTTTCTTTCTCAAATGAGCTAACAAATGAGTAAAAAAACGACAATAAAAATAGAAATTAAGAGAACTAACACTCAAAATATGCAGTGGTTCCCCCTTCAGTGGTTTTCGTCCAGTAACAGTGATATGTGGAATATGAAAATACTGGAAAACAACTTTCACAGAAAGTCAAATCACGTGTACTTGACACAAAGCATTGATATGTCATCCTGTTGAAGGCAGGTACAGTAAAGACCTAAAATGAAAGTCAGAGGTAAAATGGAAGTCAGAACAATATTTGACTTTAAGAAGTACTTTTACTGTTTTTAAAACATGGATTCCAGACAGTTATTTCTATGCAAATAAGAACAACCTACTTAGCTACTCCAAGAAAAATAATATGTAGGATTAATTTCTACATTTGCATTTTAATCTTCCTTTTACTGCTCATATTAACTTCTAAAACATCTTGAACAACTTGCACAATTATTCAGCTTTCTTCCTCCATGCCTTGCGAATATACTTCCTACAGCTGGGAAGTTGCAAGTACACCAGGAAACATGGAATGGGACAGTTAATTTGGCACATGGTCTGTTCCTACCCACTGTCTTTCCAGAAGGGATTAACTAAGTTGAATATGGACTGTGTGGATTTTTCTGTTGATTCTTAATCTCTCACATCTGAGGTGCAAACTAGGAAGGACCCCTATTTCTTTAAGGAATTGATTTCCCAGAATGGGGTGACAAATCAATCTAGCAAAACCCTGTAATATTCGAGGACGTGACTCGGCCATTTCACAAGACACTCCTCTCATCTACAGTATCAGAAATTTTGATAGCATCATTCTATTTAGCAGAACCAATATGAAATTAAGCTTTGCTGTAGTAGCACAATGCAATAGATTGGCAAACTGAAGAGAGTTGAAAATGCTGGCAGTTGTTTCCTTTCTCTGTTAGTCTTTTTTAAAACAACATTCCTTCATTCTCATGACCTGGAAAACAGTGTTCATCCATAACACATATGATCCACACTGATACAATTTTACAACTTTTACATTATGAAAACTCTAGAATCTTGGAGCCAGAGAGGAATTACAGCTTGTCTATGAGACAGACCAGTAATTTGCATGTGAAATATATAACCAGGTCTGTCCAGGGATTAAAAAAAAAAAATAAATCAGATTTGGATCAAAGCTATCATAGAGTTAATCCAGGATAATTCCACTGAAATGAAATGGAATTGCTTTGGTGTTAAGTGACTGTAATTGAGATTAAAATGTGACTATTAAGTATTGGAAAAGAAAGGCATAAGGTAAGGCAACATTAAATTAAACTTAAGAAGATGTTGGTGGAAATCCTCTCCATGGAAACCAGAGCAGAGGTGGATGATGTACACCTGTGTGAGCCTCAAACTGCTGTAAAACTGGGATGCAGGCAGGCTGCACATCCAAACTCAGGAGGAGTGAAATGTTCCCAACAGCCCAGAAATTAGATATAGATCCCTCTAGACATTTGTGGGAAAATCTTGCCAAAATCAACATTCAGTTAAGCATTTTTCAGTATATGGATACCAGTTTTAGAAAAGGCTGTTGTCTAGGTACCAAAACTCTTGTTGGCAAAGAATTTAGGATAAAGGCTAATTTAAAATATAAATACAGTAAAAGTTAATTTGTTTAATAGAAGTGACACGTAAATCTTCTAATAAACAACAGTGACAAGACCCATAGAATTACATTTCCCCATGGCTAGCCCAATACAGAAATCTGAAGTTCACAGTTCTAGTTTTTCTGAAATTCTGGGATGATTTGAATATGTAACTAGTGAAGGCCTTCATAGTATTCAGTCTCTAACACCCTCTTTTTCCCATGGGATAATTCCTTTGTAAACTATTAATGTTAGGTCATCTGAAAAGGAAATCTGGGCTATGTAATCAACTCAAGAACAAGTGTTGAAAAGAACATTTTGAAAGAAGAACATAACTGCTGTTTCTGTTCCGTAACTTTGCAACATATCTGTAAGTGAGAAACACTGTATTTATGAATAGTTGGTATGTTAACCTGCATTTATGGTGCCTTTTGTGCAAAAGCTAATACAGTCTGTGCCGATTAATACTGTTCGATATTAAAAATAATTACAAAATCTCAGAATTGTACTTTAGTAGAATACCCACAAGGACAACTGCAGCTATCAGAGAAGGGGGGAAAAAAGCTAACTTTTCAGTACCCACAATTTATTTTTTTTAAAAGTAGCAGAGTACTAGTACAGTATTCACATTCTTAATGACAGATTATATTTTATTACTGATGGTGAAATATTGAAAAGATATGTATTTATGAAAGTATTGGTAATATATTATACTCTGAACTGCATTATAAATATTAAATTTCTAATTTACTCTTGCCTTTACATATAAGATTCTGCTCATGGTTGTTGTTTTGCTGTTGTAATTGTTTCCTGTAAGGATAACATATGTGATGAGTAGTATTCACATTGCAGTTGCCTTACAGCAGAAGTCTAAACCTTGAGAGGTATAAACTTCAATTGCTCAAAGACAGAATGAGAAATAAAACTGAGAACTCTGATGACCCAGGTGGTTGGTGGGGGCAGATTAAATAACCATCAGTAGATAATATCTACATAGCATATGTAGAGTTTGTGTGACTTAAATGGAAAAATAATCAGATGCTTAATGCTCTAATTGTAATTTGTGAGCTGTTGACTTCCTTTAAAATCTGTGTCCAAACCCTGCTGAACAGACATGTAGTTTTTAACTACAACATTAATAAATAGAAACAAATCTATGATTATGGTCTGTCTTTGTTCTTAAACAAGCTTTTCCCATCTTATTCATGCCAGATGTGCTGTAAGAGGTCCAACTTCCCCACTAATATCAAGTCAGTGCCCTGATTTTCACCATCGATCACTTTTTCCTCAGTGTGTCCTTCAAATTAATTACTTTGCAAATGGGAGTTTGCAAACTTTCCTGAGGGAAGTTCCTCCTCAGCAACATGCATCTGAAAAATACATGGATATAACCAGGGCCATGCCGTTCCTTCTGTAAAGTTCTGCACAGTCCTGCAGCTGGATCTGACACTGGAGCCAGCTGCCCAGCTTTGGCTTTGGTTTGCAGCTCCAGAGCCATCAGGCAGGACAGGGAAGGGGCCCATCTCATTAGTCCTGCCTGACTATGTCCCCAGGGGCAGCTTGCAGCTGCAGGCTCTTTCGCTCCCTGCCCATGTGCAACCCAAGGGAAATTGGGGAACCATGCCTTGGGAAAAAATTGATGGCAGCAGTGTCACAAACTCTAAATGTTGGGTTTAGAGCCCAATTAGGTTAGCCCAGTTGGGTCCGAGATGACAGCTCGCATACTAGCCCAGACAGTTTAATATGCTGTCTGCACTAATGGTGTAACAAGCTTAATGTATAACAAAAACCTGACAGTAACTGCAAGAAATGTTTCTCATGGGAAATTAAATGTCCACCCACACACAAGTGTCTATGTTAATACCAGAGGTGTAATTGGAGCTTAGTGTGCTAATTTGCATCTAGTTTGATGTGCTAATTTGGATGTGGGTTGGTGTGATCCAGCTAGGGACTCCACAATCAGATTCAGCACATGGCATACATCCACCTGGGCCACCGTCTTTTGCCCTGCAAGGCATTGTGCCATTCATTGTGTCCCTCTGCCACAAAGTCCAGCTACTGCTGCTCAGACCTTCAGCAGAGTTGTTCTCCCATAAAGGCCTGTCCAGCGGCTGTTGTTTCCAGGAGTGTTAGACAGCACCACTTTCTGACACTGCTGTGGTGGCCCTGCAACTGTGCCACAGGAGTGGAGATGAACAGGTGGCTGTGGAGGTCGAGTGCTGTGTGCGAGGAAGGGTCGGGCGCCCATCGCTGACACCCAAGTCACGACGGGGGCCAGGGCTTTGTCTGGTCCCATCTTCCCTGGAACCTGCCTCTCACGGAGCTTGTCCTGCTCAGAGTGGGGTTGCCAAGGAGCGAGCCCAGGACCCAACTGCATGGACACCTCTGAGGAGAGCAAAGGGCACCCAGGGGGTCTTCTTACTGGGAGGAGAGGAAGGAACAGCGGGTAACTGGGGTGTGTTGATGGGAGGTTGCCACCCTGCCATTTTGAGCAGCCAGAGTCGAGTTTGGCACAGAAAGAGCCGCAGCAATTCTGCTCCTTTGGTCACCGAACTGTGCATGAAGGCAAGGGCCTCCTCTGCCTCGCAGGAACAGTGCATCTCCGTGTTGCCATTTCCCGCCGCTACTGAAAATGGGCTGGACAGGCAATAAACGTGACATTCCCCAGCCTCTCCCTTCTCGGCCGCTCTAACTTCCAGCCGAGGAACCAAGCTTTCCTTTATGAGGAAAGTTTTTGCGCAGCGCGTGGCAAGGGCTGGCAGGCCGCCAAAGCCGCCCTGGGCAAGCCACAGCAGCCGGAAACGCGACTGGCACACGCCTGCCGGGACCAGACGGGCATGCCCAGGCCCGCCAGCGGAGATTTACGGGGAAGGCGGGAAGGGCGCGGGTGGGACGGGGGGCGATGGAAGAAGCTGGGCGGCGGACGCAGGGCACGCGCGCTCGCGCCGCGCGCTGAAGGGACGGGCCTGGCCCCGCCCCCCAAGGCACGGGACCCCGCGCCATGGAGGGGCGCGCGCTCTGGCGCAGCCAATGGGGACCGCCGGCCCGCCCTGCCGCGCGCCGTCCACCCAGCGCCTCGGCGAGCCCGATGACGTCACGACCGAGCCCGCCCCCTCCCCTCGCCCTCCCTTCCGCTCTCTAATTGGCTGCGTCTCGCGGAGAGCCTGTTACCTGATTGGCGGGTGGGACGGGGGGCGGGGCTGGAAGCGGCGCGAGCGCGCGCTGTGCGCGGAGGCGGCGGCGGCCGGTGGGTGGCGGGGGGCGCGCATGGCGCGGGGCGGGAGCGGCGGAGCTGCGGGAATTCCCGGGCCCGCGCAGCCCGTCTGGGGCCTGGGGAGGGGTCCCTTCGTCCCTCGGCCAGCGCCGCCGAGGAGCCCTCAAGGCTCCGGGCTCGGCTTCCCGGCGTGGTGAGAGGGGACCCCTCCGCAGCCGGACCACGCGAGGGCCCCTGGGCTGGAGGAGCCTGGGCTGAAGGGCCGTGGCTGCCGGCGGGCCGCAATCGTCCTGTGCGCGCTGGGCTCAGCCCATGCCGGGCAGCTTCCCGCCGGGATTGCTGGCCTGCGGGCTATGAATGGGGGGTGTGCCCGTGTGCTTCCCGGTGGTTCCCTGGCCTGCAGGCGGGCGTGCCCCTGGTGCGTCCTGATGTGCCTCTGTGTGCCAGAAATTCATTCGTGTCAGTGCTTGAATAAACCTCCTCCCAACTTCAGGCACTCACAGGGAAGTACGATGTCCTTGTCTGGGAACAGCTCCGGCTGAACGTGTGCGCGTTTGGCTGTCTCCTAGGGGAGAAATAGCGTGGCTGTGAGGGCAAGTAACAGGGATTAGAACAGGGGGAGAGAATATGATACTAGGAGATACCTCAGAAGTATATAAGTGTCTAAAAGGAGGGTATGAAGAGAATGGAGCCAGGCTCTTCTCGGTAGTGACAAGAGGCAACTTATGCCCAGGAAGTTCCACGTAACGTGAGGTGACTGAGCACTGGAACAGATTGCCCAGAGAGATTGTGGAGTCTCCCTCACTGGAGATGTTCAAGAGCTGTGTGGACACAGTCACAACGCACACAGCAACGTGCTCTGGGATGACCCTGCTTGAGCAGGGAGGTTGGATCAGATAACCCACTGTGTGCCCTGGCAACCTGACCCACTCCCTGATTCGGTGAAAAACCAAACTGAAATTTTAAACTGGCTACCACTGTTCACTTCTTACGACCTTCCCTCGGTGCTGTGAAGGTGATTGCTAAATCCTTAAGGGAGTGGTAGTGACCTTGAGGTTTTATTTTCTGAATCATGGAAGTTATGGGAATATTTCATGGGAGCAAATGCATGCTATTAAACTTTTTCTGAACTTAGCTTTTATGGTGCATAAGATGTTTTTGATTCAACAGTTACAAAAAAGTTATGTGCACAGTGACAGCTGTTTAGTAGTTGTTTAGAGAAGTCTTTCATCTCCTGTTCAGTCACCTGTCACTCAGCTACAGATGGATTATGATGTGAATTTACCCTGGATTCGGTAGGCAGAAGTGAGACTTCTTATGGTGCAAAAGATGGCAGTAATTTTTCAGAGAGAAAGTCTTATTTTTGTGGTAGTTATTTTGTTTGTTTTCATTGGATTTGGTTGTAAAGGCACCAGATTTACAGGTAAAATGTATTTTGACTTTTCTAAACAGCTCTACAAAGTTAGACTGAAGTCTAAAAAAAAATTCGAAAGAGAATGGTTTACCTACTCATTATTTATTATGTGTGTAAACCATATAATCATATGCACAATAATCATCTGTGCTCTCTATTGTCTAATGCTGATTCAAGACTTTTAAAAAATAATTAGAGAGGAAAGACCCCACACCCTGTATCCCTATGTTCTGTTCTGTCTTCCCAGTCTCGTATGAACATTGCGCCTGTACCTTCATCTGCACTTGTACATAGTCTGTAGCTGATTCAGAAGAAGACTGCAAGTTGACTCATCCTCTGTTGGAAGAGTTGCAGAATGTATGGACCTACTCTTTAATAGTTTTTGTTTTAAGTGTTCCCTGTCTGGAACGTGCTTGTACATATTGAAGTTAATAAAAAAATCCTATTAACTTACTGAAGTAAAAAAACCCTGGAAATTATGTCCCTTATGGACAAATAAGGAGATCAAAATTACTACATTAAGAGCTTTCTGCAAACCCTGTTGAGGCAGCAGTAGGTTTCTCTCAATTTTTTTTGTTCCAGTGTCCTCTGAAATGATGCATTCTTGGTGTTGCTTGCAATGTCTCTGCACATGATGCTTTGCAGAGGAAGAAGATACATCATAAACATGAACAAATCATATCAGGTCTTAAAAAAATGCTTCTTCTGTTCCAAATGTCATCTTTACTATTTCTTTAAGTAAAAAATCATTAAATTTAAATTCCTCTTTTTAAAACTGAGAAATAAGCATTACTTTAAATATGCAAGAACTTTGTTTCTACAAAGTGTAAAATGGGGACATTTTAGTGCATTCTAAATGAAATAGTTTTGAACTTGCTGTGAATCTGTAAATATTATCTTACTCTGAAAGTTTACCACACTCAGACTTATTCATTCTGCTTTTACCTCCCCTCAGAGACTTTGTGTATAATTTTGTTTATTAGCTTCATTGTTTCCTTTTTATTACCATTACTGTAATAAACAGTCATTCTGACAGCGGTGTATAATCTGTCCTCCTCTGCACTGTGCCTTATTCTGTCAAATAAGAGTGAAAGCACTGGTGATTTCATTTAACAAGGCCAATTTTTGCTTAGCCATCTGTTACCATTCTTTGCAGTCTACTTACCTCCCCAGGAGACCTCTGGTTAGCAGCACATTCTCTGCTTTTTTCTTCACCCCTCCCTTTTTTTTTCTTCTTCTTTTCTTTTTTCAAACAGGGTAGAAAAGAGAACCTCAATCTGAATGCCTTTACACCACAAACCTGGTTGCTTTTTGAAAATGGCAAAGTGTCGGGACTGCCTGAGTATCTTACAACATCTGCTGCACTGTTTCTCTAATTGAAATGTTATGTTATGTGTTTCATGTGCATGTATTTAGGAAAGGGGAGAAGTAGCCTGTGCAAATGGCTGTGAAATGCATTTTGTAACTGCAGGTATTTTCTGTTCCAGCGTCAGTGATGGAGGCCCCCACCCCCAGCTCCGTGCACCTCAGTGACTGGCAGAGAAGTTACTTTGCTATTACCTCTGACACCTGCACACCTGCACAGAAGGCAGATGAGTACCGTGCCAAAATCCTGCGTATTCAGTATGCATGGGCAAACTCTGAGATCTCCCAGGCCTGTGCTGCCAACCTGTTCAAAAAGTACGCAGAGAAATACTCTGCAATTATTGACTCTGGCAACATGGAGACTGGCTTGAATAACTATGCGGAAAACATTTTGACTTTGGCAAAGTGTCAGCAGAATGACAGTGACAAGTGGCAATCTGCTTTGACAACAGATAATGTATTTGAATTAAAGTGTGTGCAAGAGAGGATGCAGGCTGGCAAAATTTTCCAGAGCTCTCAGATGGCACCAACAGATGCCTGTGTACAAGCTGATAAGGGGGTCAGTGCCTCCGCTGCTCCAGCTCTTTCTAAACTCGGTGTCTTAGGCCGTGCCGGAGAGACTGAGCTCTGTGCTGGCTCAGCAAAATGTGCAAGTCAGGGACCAGATCTCCTGGAGCATCCCTCATCTTTAAAGTCTCTTCAAAGCCGTTTGCCCCCTGTGACCAAAACTTCAGATACACTGCTTGCTGCTTCAGCCTCCTTAAGCAAAAGGGTTCGACCAGTTTTCCAGGCAACTCCACTGTTTGGAAGTAAAGAAGCCACAAGTAGTAGTTCTCTGAAAATGTCAGGTAACTCTTGTGATGGGCAAAATTTGTCTCTTTTTAACCAGTCAGCTGCACCTGCTTGGTCTGCAAGTTCTGGGAAAAGAAAAGCATTCTATGGTCTGGCTGATGAAAGCAGCACAGTTATTCCTAGCCTTGCTCCGTGCCAGCCTCTCATTAGCACAGAAACCAGTAGTTTTTCAGGGCACAGAAATAGAAATGAAGAGAGCAGTGCTCCAGGTTTTAAAACTGCAAAAGAACAGCTGTGGGTGGATCAGCAAAAGAAATCTCAAAACCAACCCCAGCGTGCACCAGTCTCATCATATGGAGGTGTAAAGAAATCTCTGGGTGCAGGCAGGTCTCGGGGTCCATTTGGCAAGTTTGTTCCTCCAGTTCCAAAGCAAGATGGAAGTGAAAATGAAGGAGCACAGTGTAAACCTCACACAAGAGAACCAACAGATTCATTGTTGCCTGTAGATGAACGGCTGAAAAACATAGAACCAAAAATGGTTGAGCTCATTATGCATGAGATCATGGACCACGGGCCCCCGGTCAACTGGGATGACATCGCCGGAGTTGAGTTTGCTAAAGCTACTATAAAGGAAATAGTGGTCTGGCCTATGCTGAGGCCAGACATCTTCACTGGGTTGCGTGGTCCTCCTAAAGGAATTCTGCTCTTTGGCCCCCCTGGGACTGGCAAGACTCTCATAGGCAAGTGCATTGCATGCCAGTCTGGAGCAACTTTTTTTAGCATCAGTGCCTCTTCTTTGACTTCCAAATGGGTGGGTGAGGGGGAAAAGATGGTCCGTGCACTGTTTACTGTGGCACGATGTCAACAACCAGCAGTGATTTTCATTGATGAAATTGATTCTCTTCTGTCTCAGCGTGGGGAGGGGGAGCATGAGTCGTCGAGAAGAATAAAAACTGAATTTCTGGTCCAGTTAGATGGGGCAACAACCTCCTCTGAAGATCGTATTCTAGTGGTTGGGGCAACAAATCGACCCCAAGAGATCGATGAAGCTGCCCGAAGGAGACTGGTAAAGAGACTGTACATCCCTCTTCCAGAGGCCTCAGCCAGGAAGGAGATTGTTACTCGTCTCATGTCCAAGGAGCACTGCTCCCTAAATGAAGAGGAAATTGAACTTATAGTTAGGAAATCTGATGGGTTTTCTGGGGCAGACATGACACAGCTCTGCCGGGAAGCGTCTCTGGGCCCCATCCGCAGTCTGCAGTCCATGGACATTGCAACCATCCTGCCAGAGCAAGTACGGCCCATAGCTTTCCTGGATTTTGAGAGTGCCTTCAGGACTGTGCGGCCCAGTGTCTCCTCCAAGGACCTGGAACTCTATGAAACCTGGAACCAGACATTTGGCTGTGGTAGATGAACTGCGTCCTAACTGTTACACAGGAACATTCCTTTAATGCTGCCACGTATTAAACGTGGTAATTTAGAGTTGTCTGCACTTCTTTTTGTTTCTGTCTGGGAATTAAACCTTCTCACATTATGCAGGCAGATGTCCAGGCTCTGGCCTGAGGTTTTGCCAGCTGAAAAGACCATGAGGAACTACTGGTCACAAGATGAAAAATTGCTGAACACCGGTAACAGTGAGAAGCTGACAAAATTTACAGATAGCTGCTGTGAAAGATGGACAAATTTCACTGAAGTTTAAGGGAAGGTGGTCAAACCTCACATATAATTGAAGGGAATACTGGGGGGAATCTTGCAAAGCCCACCATGTTGTACTGGAAGAGGATCCAAGTAATATCAGAAATAGCAATTTTGGGTAGAGATGTAGCAAAATAGAGATGAATGGGGAAAAGTAGTTAGAAACGCATTTTTTGGGAGGAGACAGGAGCAGAGGGAGAAAGGGATGTGGATGTGGAGTTGCATGGAAAAAGGGGGAATATAAGGGGAAAGTCTCTTGAGCAGTGCTGTTGTCATCCTTGTGACACATCACTGCAGTCTATCCCAGCTTCTTATTAAAAACTTTTTCTGATGATCTTCTGCCTGACCATGCTTTCTGTGCTGTATCAGCATGTGCAGATGTGTTTTATCGGGAGGTCTGGACACCTGCAACTGGAGAAGAGGCCATGAATCATAGGGGCTTTAGGACCTGGGGCCAGCCCAGTGTGCGTATGACCAGGTGCTGTAGGGATCCCTGTGTGTGTGCAAACTTCACTAACAAAACTCACTGGCAAACTTGAGGCTGGACTAGCTGGCAAGTAGGAGGAAAACAGCATTTGGAAAGAGCCTAGGTATAAGCCAGTGGCAGGGCAAGGAGGCTTAGGATCTGGGAATGGATATTTGATGAACTTAAATTCAAAGGCTCCATGAGCATGGTGTCCTTGTGAAGCTGGAGAGTGGGGGGTTTGTGTCTCACACTGGTGAGCTTCGGTCCCATTTGGCTGGAGATGAGGGACAGGATGGGGCTGTTGATGGATTTGTGTGAGTGCATTTGCTGCGTGTGTGTGTGCTCTGCACCCTAGTTTTCGTGTGTGTGTGTGCTCCCAAATGTTTGGATTAGGGGCTCAGCCTTGCTCCTGGATGGACCCACAAGCAGAAACAACAGCAGCTGCATCCATCAAACTAAGATGGAAGATGCCTTACTCGAAGAGTGCTGGGTTCTAGTGATAAGGAAGGAGAAATCTTGTGTCCCAACATTGACTGAGTTTCACTGCTCCTTAAAAAATCTTGATACAACAATGGTAAAATTTCTGACTAGCTCATATTTGGCATTTCTTACCTAAGGTATGAAAGAATGCATGGCCTTTTGTTCACATAATCTGTCCTTGCCCACTGGCTGGACAGAGCTGCCCCTGAAGGGAAAATAAATGGAAAGCTTTCCTTTGGATTCGTTTGTTAGTGTGGCAGAGCTGACTGTTGTGGTGTCCATGCTTCATTTTCAGTTCCTCTAAGGCACTTTTTCTCCTATTTGGGAAAAAGCAGTGCTTAAAAGCTAGTCTTACTTAGATTTTTCTGAAAATGGATAAATGCTGTTTAGCTAGCATTTTTTTAAAGCCATCTGGGAACTTCAGGGCCCAGGAGACTATAGTGAGCCTTGAATCTAGAATAATTTGGAAGACTTTGAATTTCTTAGAGCTCATCCTGATTTAAACACAAAAGTCAGTTTTATTCCTAGCTCATGTTTCTGGTAAAGTCTGGTATGTATTAGAAATCGTTTTGCAGAGATGTAAAAGTTTAGATATGGGAATTTATCTTCAGTTTTGAAATAGTGATCATAGAATAATTAGATTATTTTGTAAGGATAAATGTGTGATGTGGTCCAAACTGATTGACTTTTGTACCACTTGGGTAAAGATTATGAGATTAAGTCTGCTTTTACAAGTTCAGTATTGGAGAGCTATAAACATCTATTAGGTGAGATTTTTGCACTCTCCCAATATTTCTTGAAAATCATTGCTCAGGCAAGTGAATGAAACACCAGTGAATTTTACTTGTTTAGTAAAACCTAAGGGTTGCTCCAGGGTAATAAATCCCTTATGTATGGATAAATAATTGCCTTATTTATGCTGGGAATTACTCTGGTATGCTATGTGAGCATTCTGTGGTCATCTGTGTGTCTGAATATTCACATTTTAATAGAAATGGCTCTACAGAAGGACCAGTGAGAATGCACATGGTAGTAGACAATAACATTCCCCCTAAGATGACTGGGACTGGGACAAAAGTGCTGTACTGCTGTGTGAGTCTCCTGCAAAGTGGAACCTGTGAAAGAGATAAAAGGTAGAACCACAACACCAGACAAGAGTGTTCTTCCTCCTACTTCTTATGTTACTCATTACTTAGCCCTCTCTTGAATTACATGAACGTGCCTTTTTTTTCTTTTTTCTTTTTAGGAAACACATAGAAATAATGAAAGGATACGTTAGGTAAAGATTATTCTGTTTTAGTAATGATGCAGGTAATACAGCCATCTCTTCAGCCATGTAGCTGAAGCCATTATTCAGGCTTTGCTGCAGGGCTGCAGGGCTCACGAGTCAGCAGGACTTCCAATGTTACCCCAATATGTCCTTCATAACCCGCTATAACAGAGCCACCACACAAGCCATTAGATTGCAGTAACATAATTTCCCAAAATATAGAAAATTGCACAGAAGTGGGGCATGATTGTAATTTAAGGGAAATGGTGCAGATAAATCCACCTTAATGGATCTGTTTAGTGTATGCAGAAACCTGTGTACTTCATTATTTATTCTTTTTGGCTGGCTGAACTTTGGAAGAAGAAATGCAAGACTCTCCTCTGGTTTTATAGTTCGGCAGCACTTGATGCACAATCTCTTAGTTTCTTTTAAAGGTAAATAATTGCAGTCCTGGAAAAGTGAGGTCTCATTAATAAACAAAGCAATTCAGAATCTCCATTTTCTCAGTGCATCTTGTATTTGAGTTAGCTAAATTGTCTCAGAACAGTATGAAATCCCCAGGGGAATTTTCATTTACAGAAAACTGTGCCAACACAAGTAGGGGAAAAGCTGATGAGGCAGCAACGATCATCACCTGCTAAGGTGAGTGGATCAGACTGGCCTCGAAGAGCATCGCTGAGATTGTCCTTTTGAAATAAGGCAGTTTCTTTCTAATAGGAATTATGGAACAACTCACAAGCCAACGTGCCATTGGAAAACAACCCACCAAATAAGCAAAAATGACTATTAAAGTGATAATTTTGCTGGCAGTGAGAGTTCGGTCTTAGTGAGCACTTAGATTAATTAGGACTTAAAAGATGCTTTGAACGGAAAGATACACAAGGAATGTTTGCACTTGTCTTCAAACTTATGAGTGGGCATTCCTTTGAAATTTAAATGAAAGGACAGACTTGGGAGAGAATCAACAAATAAAGTGGAAAAGTGTTATGGGGAAATCGATACACATAAAGATGCAAATTAACATGTATACTTTGAAGTTATTTTGTCAATGATAAGTATATTTGTCAATACCTGTCAATGGCTTAATGTTATATAAAAGCATAAATTTAGTGGTGATAGCACAAAACAGAAAAACACTTTCAAGAAGGTCACAGAACCTCTGGGCTAGTATAGCTACAACAGGAGAGAAAGAAGAGGCAGAAAATAACAATAGAGATAGTGAGTCTGTTATTTTCTGAATGTCCCTTGTGGGTTTTTTTTCAGTGATTTTAATGCTAAATTTAAAAGGTTTTACCCTGCTTAATGTGGTGCCTTAATGTCATATGACAGTGAGTCTTAGAGTTGACTGAAAAAAAGTAAATGTGATAATAAAAACATTGTGATATCAGAAGTCATTCCAAAACCAGAAGTTTTGCACCAAAGAAATGCAAGATCAAATTTTCAGCAACGTTTGCTGTCATCTGCTGAAAATACACACTAACACCCTGTCTGTAGATGTCTCAGAAGGGACAAGGCTGAGCTCGCTGGGGACTGCTCCATTGTGGTTTCATTTATGAAAACTATTTCTCATGTGCTTTTAAAAATAGTTATGGTACTGCAGTGCCCCAAATAGTTACAATAGTACAACTCCCTCCTCTAGTCACCCCAGAGTAGGGGCAATTCGTACCAGGGAATGTTACCTTTTGTCTGTAGAACATAATGCCCATAAAAATTCCATCTTTTAAGGGTCTTTATTACCCTTACTGCAGTGGAAAAGTAGTGCCACCTTCTTTATATTGCCACAGAGGGATATAGGTATTGTCCACGGATGAGTCCTAATGTCCTGGACACATATGCCTGCAAATGGAGGTGGCAAAGACATTGCTACTCCTCATCATCCACAGCCTGGGATGTCTCTCACACAGCACTGTCAGCAGGAAAATTTGTGCCATGGGATATGTGAGGCAGATGAGCTCAAATGCTTTAGCTATGCATGCACTTAGGACAGGCTTAGAAAGCCTAAAAGATGCCTTGCTCATTCTATCCTATATAAGCCTTAAAAAATCACAGAGAAATAATTATCCATGCAAATCCTCTCCATTTTCAGAAACAGCAGTCTTTTCCAGAGAGATGAACTCCGCTGTAGTGCTGAGTTGATCTTTTTTATAGCCTACCACCAGATGGAGTTCTTTTCCCAAAGAAGTCCATCCAATTTCTTAAGGAAACCCCAAAGGTAGTCCAAATGTTCTGTTTCCTTGTTTTGTTACTTAAAGTCATTCAGTGTTAATGACTTGTTACTAGAATTAATTATTATATTTATTGTTTTTTCGTTGGGTGGACTTCGATTTTTTAAGATGTGTTCAGGGAGCTGTGAAAACCAGCCTGACATCTTTAAAACTTCCTATTTAACAGAGAGGGTTCTAAAAGATTAATTTTACTTTGTGTCTCAGGTCAACTAAGGCTGGGAAAAGAGCTGAAAATCCTGATACAGTACTTTTGTGTTGAAAACTGATCCTTGATCTTAGGAATTTTAATAACAGAGTAAATGAGCAGATATGAGCAGTATCCCAGGCTGAAGATCCTGAAAATGCATTGAAATGTAGATACATAACAGGTAGGTAAGAGGTTCTGAGTCCAATTAATTCAACAGTCTCAATTCATTTGAGTTTTGGTTGATAGTAAATGGCATTTGTCGCTCTCTCAGTATCTCCTCAAAGATAAAAAATCACTAGTTCTATTGCAATAGGGTCAAACGCCTGGCACCACTCTCACCCCAGCGGTGCAGGGACCTGCCTGACAGAACTGTGGGCTGGGTGATCAGTTAACTTTTTGGGTGATCCCTCTGCTAATGTTCTGCTGAGCTGTCTGGGCAGTGCCAGGCATGCCCGCCTGTGGTATGTAGTATGGAATTTTCATGACTGAAGAAACCACTTGACTGATTTTTCAGGTGAAATAATTCTCTGGAGCTGCTAAAGACTTCAGCTTCTTGAGCGCATTTCAGGTGAAAATCACCGATGCCATCCTTGATCATTGATAAAGAATATTAAAACTCCATGTATATTTAGATATAGGTGGCTAATATTGCTCTGTCTTCCTGAGTCCTACAGTTTCTCACTTCCCTGCTTTGAGGGTCAGATGCTCTGCAGCCAATTTACATCAATTCCTGGCACTGTTTTTAAAGGAAGCAAGGGGGAACAGCGTGAAGTCTCACTTTCTGCCAACAACAGGAAGCGTACGCTCTTTGAGTCAGGCAGCTTGTTTCAGCCATCCCTTTGGTTGAACCAACAAGTTGCTGGACTACAGATTCGATCTTCAACACAGCACTGCTCAACAAATCCTTGGAAAGACAATGTCACTGAGTGGCAGCATGGGATGGTCAGGGGGAAAGCTGTACTCTGCTGCAATTCCTTTTTCAAAGGGAGCATTTGCTTTAAAGACCAATTGTCTGAGGGAAGAGAAAGGAAATGGTGATAACATCCCTCTCTTGTTCAATCCTATAGGTCTGAACATGCTGCTACTGAAATCTTGCTGGGGGGGTGATGGCTGGAGGAGTCTCCTGTTGGCCTCTGAGATAATGCCGAGTAACATAACTGCCCTGCCTACTGAGGCAAGGTGAAGAGGTGCACTCTTGGGTCCTGTACTTAATTTTGTGCCTAAAGCAGGCCAAGGTACTCTGTGGAGTCTGGGAGTTTGTTATGTAGTTTTCTGAGACATCCATAAGTCAGTCTGAAATCCCTTTTTATTTTTTCCTGGTATATAGTTAAAATTGAAACTAATATGAGGCTACTGTAAAAATAGATAAATCCTTATTCTGCAGTATGCATCTTTGGGATAGCCCACTTAGCCAGGCTCACTTTTGTATGCTGACCATACATGGCATTTTTCCTTTTATATATATATATATATATATATATTTTCCTTATCACTGCAGTAATGCTTTTGGAAAGCTAACTGCAAAATGCAGTGATTTTTACATCTACCTTCATTCCTACCAGTGTTTTCCTGATGCAGAGGCAGACTTAGCTGAGTCTAAAGTAGCCAAGTACAAGTAAAGTGTATATTCTGAAGAAGTTATTTCAATTTTTACTGCCCCCCAAATATCTTTTAATATTGTGTAAATTTGCTTCCCCCTCTCTACTGCCACCAAACCTCCACATGTTTGTTTCTTGTAGGTATTTCTTTTCTAACTACAGGCTTGTCGAGGTGTGCTGTGGGGCTGAATGCAACCCTCATGAGGAAATGGGATTTCTCAAGGTGCCAAGTTAAGATTAGAGGCAGTTGAATGCCCCTGAGGGGGTTGTCTGCTGGCCAAGGGCCAGGGCTGGGCTGGGGTACTGCCTGCTTTCCTCCTGTGTAGACCCCGTGCACTTGCTGCACCTTTAATGCGGGAGGAGCTGATGGGCCCCAGCAGGGCCCATCCCAGGCTGGCGGTACTGGGCGTACACATGCTGGGGAAGGGCCCTGACTGATGTGTTGTCAGGTGGCAGTGGCACTGGGACAGCTTAGAAAGCCAGACCTGTCTACCCACCTATGACAAAGCCTTTATTCTTCTTTTCTGGAGAAAAAGCTCCTAGGATGACCTCAGGAAACACTGAGAAAGATGAGCTGTGTAACTTCCCGTGTTGGCATGGTGTGAAACAGCAAAGGGACTTGGCCCTCTGTCCCTGCGTGCCTTTTGGAGAGGCTCTGCTGGGAGGCGCTGAATGGCATCAGCCTCCCTCTTCCCACTGCCCTGGAGACTTTATCTTGCTTCATATTAGTGCAGTCGAGGGTTTGAAAGTAAGATCCTGATACAATATTCATAATATAAAATTATGGAAGTAACCAGAGACTTAGTAGCAAAAGTACACAGCACAGTAGGATGTTGAAATGATGGGTTTTGGGTTGAATATTTCTCTAATTGCAGAGGAAATTAGGCAAGCAGTTTATACAGGAGAAGCAGAACCAAAAGGAAAGCTCTCAGTTTTCCCCCTTGGCACATGCTGTTTCTCCAGAGAAGCTGTGGTGATCCTGCAAAGTTTGACAAGGAGGGTGTAACAAGTTCTTCCCTATTTTCTGGAAATCCCACCCTCTTTCCACAGCTTATCTAAGTTTCTATTTTGCATGTTGGTATTTGTACAAAGTTTTCACTGAACTTCATGTTTTCTGTTGCAAATGAGCCTGTAACTAAAGCCATTATAAGTTGCTACTTTTTTTTTTTTTTTTTAAGCATTATATTTTCACATGGCTATTGCCCTGTTGAGTTTTTGGGTTTTTGTTCGATTGGTTGGCTGGTTTTTTTCCTGATATAGTTCAGAGGGTAAATAGAGTGATTTTGTGTTGTGTTTTTAAGGCTTAGAAAAGCATCCCAATTTGTTAAATTGGTTGGTCACCATAAAACTGATATTTGAGCAGAACATTACATATCCATAGAAAAACTGAGAGGGCCCACAGTGCTGTACACCAGACAGAGGGCCTCTCTCCCAATATTATTTTCCTTTTTATCTGTGCCTCATTTAAAGACATTTGCAAGGCAAAAGCCGTCTAGCTTCAACAACTAATCATGGAATAGAATATGTATCTTTATATGTTTGGTCAAAATATTCTGTGAATTTAGTCAACATAGGATGTTTTTGGTAACACAGACGTGGAAGGAAAACTGGCAGCTCTTTGTTAAAAACTTATAAATTATGGAATATTTTGAATTAGACAAACATGTAGTATGTACACCCACC
Source organism: Manacus vitellinus (assembly GCF_001715985.3). Lineage (NCBI taxonomy): Eukaryota > Metazoa > Chordata > Aves > Passeriformes > Pipridae > Manacus > Manacus vitellinus. Next base: position 11,762,954 of record NW_021939256.1, read on the forward strand.
CACACACCCACTTTGATGTAATCTAAACGCTGAATTCTTAGACCTGTGGTCTTTTTTTCAATTCTCAGGTGTTAGCGCTAGGGTTTGCAAATGGGGATTCCTAAGTTTAGTGCCCACCAGAGACCAAACCTAGTCCAAAGCTGGACATAAGTGTTAGGAGGCCTGGCTCCCAGTCCTGATTTTGTCAAAAACTTATTGCGTGATCTTGCGTAAGGAATTCAGGGTTTTTTTTGTTCTACAATTTCCCTTTCAGGGAAGGGGAAGGATGTAATTGTTTCACAGTAGTGCTGCTGTTTACTAGCTTTTCAAAAAATGTATCTTGAACTTTGGAAACTATAGAATAAATTCAAAGATGATAGGAAGAAGTTATATTACTTTTCGGTTCAAAGTAATTTCCACTTATTGTAATCTTGCACACATACACACATACCACATCCCCGAGTCAACAGAGCTACACATCTCCTGTATTTGAAACAAAAATAAGTATTCTCCAGAACTGTGTATCTCCGGAGGCTGGGTTATTAAGAAAAGAGAAATTTTGTTTAACATTAATGAGAGCATGAAAGGAATTGTTGAGAAGGATTTACACTATGTGATTCTCTGCTTTGTAAGGTATTGAAGAAAAAAAGGAAGTGTGAATGTATAGTGAGAACACCTGCGTTGGCTGTCTGGATTTGGCAGGGGTGGGAGGTTAGGGTTTCATCAATAAGATCCAAATAAAAAAATAGTTTTAGCTCACAAGTTGATTTCAGGTTAAAGGATAATCAAGAGAAGAGGACAACTCTCCCATAGTATAACGGACACTATAATAGGCATAAAACTATTGAGAAAGGTAGAATATTTTTAATTTCCCTGAAATGCACTGGGTTTGACTTTTCTTAATTCTGTGGTAATAACCCTTATGGTAGAGAGTAGTTTCTTCACTGCTGAACTCGATGTGTTAATTTTTCCACCCAATCTTCTACCACCCTTCATTTCCCTTCTGGTCTGCCTATCACTTCTGGTACATTTGCTCCTACCTTCAGTGACCAATGGATAAACTATCAAGAACTAGTTAATGAAATTCAGGCATATGCCTATAGTCTCCTTCTCCTGGCTTGGGCTTTGGAATTTTGTTGAAAATGCTTAATTTTAGAAGACTTATTCTACTAATGAATGCATTTCATTGTTTTCCTAAAACCACTCCAGCTTTTCTTCTTGTGTTTGTCTACTCTTTCTGTTGATCAGGGTCCTGTCTTTGTACAAAGGTCAGTTTAATGATGTAGTTGTGACTCAGGGAGAAGTAGCTGGACATGCACAAACTGCAGGGTCTGTTGGCACTGTGTTCTTCAGCAGCTTGAGTATTTTCACTTATTCAGGTTTACCCTGGTTCCTGCAGTAGAAATTCTCTTGTCAGGTACTGTCATAAAATCAGTGTCAGACCTTATAAAACTGGTTTGTGTCTCAGCCTTATTTACAAAGAGAGGGTGAGACAGATGTTTCCAAAGCAGAAGTAATCATTCTAATTTGTACCAATATTTAATGAGTCCAAAAAAACCCCTACATCCGTATATGTGTTAGGCACAATCCCCATGTGCATTTGCTAGACTATGCAAATAAAATACTATATATAATATTAGCCTAGAACTAAGGGACTGGATGCAATGCAAAAAGAAAGAGTTTGTGAATTTTTCAGAGATGGACTTGGGGAGGTAAATTGCATATGTCCTTTGCTAAAAAAAAAAAAAGTAAAATTCATGTAACAAGCTTTGGTTGCTGCCCACAAATATGTTTTTGGCAGGTATTTACACCCTCTTCTTTTTCTTCAACACAATGGAGAATGAGTGTATATTCTCTCCCATGGTTGCACTCAGGAATCTCTGTAAGATGATAAAGGTACATTTTTGTGCCCTACAACTGCCAGCAAAACAAACCTGGAGTGTTTGAATGCAGATTTGAACATCCCCTAATGTTAAGAGCTCTTTGGATCTCTGTTTTAATTTATACAATGATTAAGGCTGTCGTATGTTTAATTCTTGTAAATGCAGCAGGGACACTATAAAGTAAAAGCTGCAGTCAAATTGACGTCCTTTGAAATAAAATAGGGAGGAGTAAAAAAAGAGAAACTCCTCTTTTACTTGTAGTACATCATATCTATGTATTAAACTGTCCCCTCAATATTCATGCTTTTGTCCCAGTTTTTTTGGTAAAGTGCATGCATGGCTAGCAGGTGCAAAGGCTCTGACAGGTTGCTGAAGCTTTGCAGCCAGAGGCCCCCATCCCTGCTTCCCAGGGCAGTGGGGAGAGATGCTGGGCTTCTCTGGGGCCCTTGGCTCTGCTCTTGGTAGTAAGGAGTTTACAAGGGACATTAGCCCAGCCTCTGTGAATTTTGGTGCATGCAAACAGAGGATAATAGCTCAAGCTCTGGTTTGCTGCTTGTTCCTAAGTTTATGAACTTTAAATTGAAAAATCAGAGCACACTTGAAATTAGTCACTAAAATGTCAAATGATTGAACAGAGATCAGGGTTTTCACCCCAAAAACTTCAGCAGAGACCTGCCTGTATCACAGGTTTCCCTAGAAGATAGCTGAGACCAACCCCAGGCCACCAGTAAGGTCAAATTTAAAATTTAATCTGGTTGAACCTTGAGTGGGAAACAAGAAGTGAAAACTGTCAACTGTGCCCAGATCCATTCAGATCACTTCTAGGGACAGTTTTGATACCAAATTATCCTTGTTATGCAAAGTTCCTCACCAACCGGCTGGTTCCCAGTTATGCATGGGGAGAAGCGGTGGCCACATCTGCTTCCCGTTTTGCCCTTTCGGAGACGAGCCATCTGTTTGGCCTCATCCCGAACAGCCTGCTCGGGGCTGATTAACTTCCTCACCCCCATCAGCCCCAGGCTCACTGTCTGCTGCAAGGTGTAGATTTTTTTTCTACTTTTTTTTTTTTTTCTTCTTTTTTCTTCCCTAACTGCTCATAAACCAGAACCTTCACTTCTCTCCCAAGGGACAGGAAGGCGTTGGTTTGTGTGATTTGCAGCCGTCACCAGTGGTAGCAACAGCAGCAGCTACCCTCTATCATTCACGTTTCATACGTGTGGTCAGGACAGATAAAACCAGGAATTGTTCTATGTCCTGGGATGGTCTTTAAAGCAGTGGCACCTTCCTTTATACAAAAAGAAAAAAAAAAAAGTTGTAATGTTAAATGCAGCAGAAGTCTCACTGCAGTTAACAGGGATCTGTTCATTTAGCAAGAGTCACGCTCACTGCAGCCTTTTTTTTGTTTAAATGGGATGAACTCCTGCCATCTGAAGCCTGGCTTTGGATTTCTCACTCCCATTTTCAGTGAAACTCTGTAAAAGTTTGTCCCTCCTGTTTCCTGCATAACCATGTTTTGGCCATTATAGCAGGATTTCAGAAACTCTGCATGTCTGACTGTGCCAGTGACTTCAGTCAGAATTGCATGTTCAGCAGCCCTGAAAAGTCAAAGTCTGTGGGCCCAAAATAAAGATGCATCAAAAATTAAAATTTAGAAACTGGAATAATGGACCTCCTGTTAAGATTAACATTTCTGTTGCCTTCCACAGGCCAGGTTTAAGGAATTTTTGTTTTTCATGTTTCCATTGGGCCAGAATTTGTTCTCATGTACCATTTTCCTTCCAGAAAAAAAGCTGCCCATGTTTCATGCTGGTGGACACTACCTGGTTGGCCCATAACTGGGAAGGATGCCCTGGAGTTCTGACCCACAAGACAGGCATGAACAGTTTTTTCAGAAATAAGACATTTTGGTTTTCCAGTTGCCACGTTTTCAGCTTTCAAACTGTCAGTACCGCTGCTGAAACTTGAAGCTTTCAGTGAAAGCTTTTCCTTTATTTTTGACCATTTCACAAGCAGCCAAAAGCAGTGCAATATCTTCAGTACACTGGCAAAGTCAGGAGCATTTCTAACCCCTTTTCCCCAAATAAGATGTTGAATGATTCACACACACACATCAAAAAAATAGGAAATTGTGACATTATCAGGTCTGCATGCTCCAGATCTGGCTCTGAGTTCTCGTTTTGGTATCTGCTAAAAGGATCATGTATGTTTTAGTATATTTCTTGATTTCAAAAGCATTGGTTGTTGAGCACACGTTAACACTATTTTGCTGTTTAGATGCTTATGTATGGACTGGGAAGCCTTTCTGGGGACTCGAGGCTGAAAATAATCACCCCTGCTTGTTGTAGGTTTTGTCTGTGTAACAATTTGTATCGTGGTACCTATCACAGTTTCTGATGTAATATAATCAAGCTATTGGAAAGTATAAAGGAAAAAGCATAAATATGATGATTTGAAGGAAGTCTTTGAAACGTGGTGCCCAGGACAGATGCCCAAAATAGATTTTGAGGGACACAATCTTGCATTTAAATCTGTGGATGTCTCTACTTTGGTTCAAGAAGAGTCACCTGCTGACACAGAAATTTGTAATTTGTTTCATTTACTTAGAACTAGCTATGATGGGGAACAAAGGAATTAGGATGTTAGTTCCTTCTTTCAGACAACTAGTTATAATTTATGACAAAACCATATCACATAAACTTAAGGAATATTTAGATTTTGGAAACTTGTAGAAGAATTAATTGCAATACCATTAGAGTTTGTTTCGGGTTTCTTTTACTATTTTTTAAAATCTCATTTTGTTCATAATAATACAGTTTTACAAATGGAAATATTTTTAAAACTATATAAATGGTGCTTTTTTTAAGCAAAACACTGATTCTTGTTTGCATTAAATATCTGATGTGAAATTTAATGTGCTGGAATCTGAAGGGACGCCCACAGAGAAATCACCTTTGTTAAGGCAAATAGTAGAAATAATTTCTCTATGTTTTATTTTGAATTACCATGATTCTACATGCAGAGGTAATTGTGTTCTGTAATGACTGTGTCTGGTTGGTGGGAGGGAAAGGTAAGAGGAGAGGGCTGGAGAGGAAGCAACCATCTCAAAGTCAGCTGCTCACAGGAGCTGCATGTGTTTTTTGGACAGGGACACTCGAGGTAGCAGGTAGCAAGTTTAGGACTTGATCTTCAGCTGGATAAGCAAGGCTGCCTCATGTAGGTGGTGAGCACGGGGTGATGACAGAGCCTGGCTTTTTCTGGCCCCGAAGGATGGGTTGTGAGGACAGCATGGATGGACTCCCCATGGAGTGGGGTGTGGGTACGGCAGTGGTGGCTGAGGCCCCGCTCAAGGCTCAGTGCTCCCTGAGCCCACAGAGCTCTGTGTGCCTGCACCTCACCTTGCATTGTGCCTCCCCTCACAGTCACCACCCCACAGACACAGGGCCTCCGGCTGTGCCCAACGACTTCATCACCCACAAGCAGAGTGAGAAAAGGATTCAGGGGTTTGGGGTTTTTTATCTTGTTCTTTTGTCTTAAAAGATGCATCTCACTTTGCAGACATAATTTAATAACATTTTCAATTTTTATGAAATTTGCTTTTTTTTTTTTAAATACAATATTCTCAAAGAAAAATGAAGTTACAATATAAAACCACAGCAAAAAAAAAAGGTGTAAATACAACTTTTCTATTAGAAAAGGCAGTGCATGGGGAAGGACTGGGAAGCAGTCATTTTTTACTTTTAAAAACATACATAAACTTAAAGCCACTCACACATTTACTCCTTTTAAATTTCAGCTAAGCTATATCAGGGTATTGCACCATAGCAAAAAAAGAGAAAAAGGGAGGTTACACTAAACTAGTTTTCCGAGGGCGCAGTTTGTTTCGATGTACACAGACACAACATCCTATTTTCATGGCATCCTTTCATATGTTCATAAATAAAATTATTGAACCACTTGTTTCAAAACCAATTGAAGATGATTTTGTGCAAAAGAGAAAAAAACACTGGAAAAAACAAACCTAAGAAAGCCCTTTTGTGAACAGAGAATGCCATTTGCTCCTACCCTTAGACTATGCCCTCTCATACACTGTGCCTTAATATACTTATTTATACTACTGTACTGTTTAATATACAACATCAACATATTCTCTTATAGTATAAATAAGAAAACTCTAGAGCCAGGAAACAAACCCACTGTGACTGACAGTGCATCATCATGTCATATAAACCATTTTAGATCTATATACAAATACATATGTATATAAAATATTAATGATACACAAAGCCACAGACAGGGCACGTGCATGTCAGCAAGAGAAGTGACACAGAGACTCGGACACGTGCATGTGTGCACAGAGATGTTGTGAAGGCAGCAAACCTACCCAGTAATTAGAAATCACATTTCAAAGCCATGTTTGAGGCAGTCTTAAACTCCACTGGAGCTGTGCTTGTTTACATGGTTCATGAACGTGGCATTACTTGTGTTAGATTTTGGTAAAAGCAAAGAAACAAAACCACCTGAGTAGGCTTCTGTTCCCCTCCCCTTTATAGCCTGGTGTCTCTTAAAATAAGGGGTTAAAAAAATTATGGCATGGGGTATATATAGTGACCTAAATCTTAGAAGAGCAGGAAAGAGGTGTAAGAGCTATAAAAGCAGAATGTTTCTGTACAGCCAATGTCTGATCTCACATAGGGCGTTGCAGCAGGGCTGGGAAATTACTTTGTCCCCTCTTGGTTGGTATTGATCAAACTTGGAGCGGGGTAAGAACAGCTGAATATATCCCTACCAGTTATAAAAAATGAATCTGTTTCAACTGTATTTAAATAGAAAAAATTATTAATGGAAACTCATTGAGTAAGGCCCCCCCCCCCCTTTAAAGGTTCTCTTCAGGTTATTTCTATACAAAATATTTGATAATACCTCTTTGCCAGGTACAGTCTGTCTTGAAGCTGAATGTGTAGCAGGCATTGATGACAAAACCATATCTAGGGCATGAAAGTGAACAGCAATTCCTTGTGCCCACCCCCTTCACAGCATCTAGGGCTGGAAGGCAACAAGAATAAAGTCTCAGCTGAGTTATAATGTGGGAGTGGAGGGGGATCAATAAAGGCAACAGGGGGACCTCTTAAGGCAACCGAGGTATAGTGTAGGAATGGAGGGGATCACCTTTCGGTCTGTAGTTTATATCACTCATTTTTGGGAGATTATTGGCCATCCTGTATGTATGAGCCCACCTAACGTGCTAGTGATGTGTTCTCACTGCTGTGGGTACATGCACCAGGTCTGGGGACATTCAGACACAGCAGTCACATCTGGTGACAAAGCTGCTGAACTGTCAGTGACACATTCATTGTAAGAACACTGCTGTGCCCACGTGTCAGGCGAAGCAAGCTGGCATGAACTGTCATGAAAAGCTAAGGCGTGTATAGCATGCCTTATATAGCATATAGAAGCATATATTTGTAATTCGTTATTTCATCAGTATCTTTCCTCTAGCTTCAGTGTTGTTGCTCCTGACTTACACCTGCAAAAGTGAAAGCAGAAGAGGGAACTCTGTGTGCCTGTAATAGTATGTGTACATAGGAAATGTGCATCAAATATAGCTACAAGTATCAGGCCACTCTGGCCTAGATGCAAGCATGGTCCCATCAAATCTTTTTTATAATAAACAGATGTACTTGCATACACTTATGAATGGAAAATGTGCAAATGTATGACAAAACTGCTAGTCTTGTAGGTTATTTGATTGTGTTTATTGCAAAATATCCAGCTATTATCAGAGTGGAAGTATTTATACATTAAGTTACTAAGATGGGTTATTTTTATGGATGTTGCCCAGGAAGTATTGTAGCACTGATGATAGATTTTTATGCAGCTGCAAAAATTTCTTTTTTGCCCAGTCTTAAATTACGAGGGTGTTCAGGGAAAGAAAAGAAATATTTGGAAGAGGAAGCTAAGTAGCAGCTTTAAAAAAAAAGTAATTTTTAAATATCAGCTGTGTTTGGGGTTAAAATCTATTTGCCATAGAAATTTTGATTATAACTGAAGATAAGAGTATCTGCAGCAGAACCCACCACGGAGGAAGCTTTTGGTGGACCTTGCTGCACCCTGCAAAGTGCTGCAGTCTCTGGTCTCCCTTCTGCAAAACCCACCATATTTTTAACCTTAAGATTAGTTCCATGAAGTAAAAGTAACTCAAAGCAGGTAGTGAAATGACTAAGTGAATAGGAAGTCAAGGTTCTCAGCACCTTTGTGGGGCTTGGTCCCTCATGAAATGGCAAATGCCAGGAAAAAAGAAGGCGGTTGCAAATTTTGACTGGCTGGGTTAATTCATCTGAGTGCTTTAAAAATAATTAAGTTCAACACTTATGAGTAAAGCCACAAAATCTACAAGAGGACATCTTCTGTGCAAGCAAAACGGGATTTTTTTATATGTAAGAGAGGGATATTTGGGTATTTTCCAGACAGTTTAAAAAGATGAAAAATGTGCATAAGGAGACTTTCCCCACACATATATCTATCTAGTGCTTCTTTCAACTGTACATCATACTTTTCTAAATAACTGAAACTTTAAAAAGAAAGAAAAATTAAATACATTGTAACTTGTTTATGCAGAGAGAGGAGGGGTTGCTTAACAAAAAGTGGGGTTTTATTGGATAGGAAGGGAAAATATTTATTCAATGAAGAGCCAACAATACCCTTTTTCTATACATTAAATGCAATTTATACTTCACAGAGTATATTACAAGGGTGTTTCTTCTTTCTTTCACATTCCTGCCCACCTGCCTAGTGACACAAAAAGCATGTTGTGATGTCAATACCAGTAGCACCCTTGCAGGTGAAAACGTTCTACTTTTTACCACCAAAGCAACTCAGAACCTTCTGGCTGGGGCTCCCTTCCCACCCCAGCTGTCCGTGGAATCATCTGAGATGGGCCCCTCCTTCTTTTCTTGAGTTCAATCTTCCTGAAAGAGTCAAATAATACCAGGAAGTCAAAAAACATACATCTGGTAGAAGAGCCCAATGCTCAGGGTGTTAAGAGAGAAAGCTTGGCCACTCCTGCCTGTTGTGTCCTTGTCGTGTGGTGCATCCTTGGCGTGGTTAACAGTTCTGGCAAGGGAGGTTTGCAAGAAGCATCAGTTAAGGGAAAGGCTTTCAGCTATGTGACTACAAAAGCTCCTACTTACATTACTAAAGGTTTTTGGTGATCAAACATTTTCAGTAAAAACTCATTTTAGAAAACTGAGTTGCAATGCATGCTACCAAAACGAAATCTCTTTTCTTGTGAGAAAAAATTGCTGAACTTCTGATTCTCTTGTTACTTTTACTGTCCAGCTGACTTGTGCTTTGTTGCTGTCATGGCTCTTGCAGCTCCAGTAACACAGCTGTTGAGGCTAGATCTGTGCCAGAGGAGTTCTAACTCATGTGGAAACGGTGCTCCCCTCGAGTTATGTGGGAAGAGAATTCATACCTGTCCTGGCTATGGTAGCCACACATGTTGCACTCAAAAGGATCGCGGAACCCGTGGCAACCCATATGGATTGTATACATCACATGATCCAAGAAAAGGACTCGACAGTGTTCACACTTGTAAACTTTCACTTGCTCCCCATTGCTGCTGATCACTTTGAAAGCATCCTGGGAATTGTCAGTACCTGCTCTCAAGACATCATATTGCCTGTTTTCTTCTTTTATAGAGATGCCATTTCTTGCATGGGGACCTATATGGTTTGTCAGGTAGATCAAACCACTGCGCTCCTCATTATTGCTCTCGGTATCTGTTGAGTCTTGGCAGCTGTTGCTGGGAGAGGCGTCTCGTTCGGAGGAGACAGATTTGGCTTTGGAAAGCAACAATAAGTTTTCCACTGCACTGTCCTGAGGAAGGTTGGAGCGAACCTGACTGTCCCCAAGAGGTTTGTGGAGCTGATACATGGGGCTGATGACAGGCACCACCTCAGAACCCCCTGGTGGTGTCTGGACAAGGGGACGCAAGGACTCTGCCCCCAGGTAACTGATGGCATTATTAATGGCCTGGTCGATAACGTGCGTCTGCATAATCTCGTTCTCTTTCTCATAGTTGGTGGTGGCATCGTATGGAAGGTCAGGCAAACACTTTTCACCTGCAGTGAAAAACAGTGAGAAGTCAGACGGTTGATTTCTACAAAATTAAGTAACTGCACATCATGGATTAATAAAACATGGAAGAAGAGAGTTGACCAAATCCACCTCTGAAATCCACCTGAGGTATTCACAGTTCTCTAATACAGCCAGGTAGGAAAATGGTGGGTTGGTGGGGTTTTTTTAGCCTGCTAAATAATCTGAGGGCTTTGGAAAAGCAAATGGATGAAAAACAAATTCTGGAAATAATTATATGGGACTCAGGGGCGCTACAGACCAAGTGCTTCATCCTCTCTTTCTTATTTCTAACTGGAGTCCCTACAGTGAGCTGAGGCATTGTCTTTGTAGTTAGTAAAGCCAGTGCACCAGCACAATCGCAGTGAGCCTGGCCTCCATGCTTCAGAGCATGAAGCACATTATCAATATTTTTCCCTAAAGTATTGCATTCTTAGACTGGAAATTGTATGTTTTAGTTTTAGACCTTCAGTTTCTTAGAAATAACCCACATTGCAATGTGGTCACACGTCATTTTAAAGAAAAAATCAACAAAAACTTTACATTTTGTACTGCCACCACCCCTCCACACCTTGTTTTTAAATAAGCCATGTTAGACACATTACCCTATCTAGAGCAAGATTACTTGTTACATGTAACTTGGATGCCAAAAGTAAGGGGAAATCTTTAACTTTTTTAAAATCAGACCGCACTTATGTATCTCTAGCTGGATACCCTAGTATTGAACACAAGTTTCACCACAATTTCCCCCAAATTCCTGGACCCACAGGACTAAGCAAAACATAGAAGCAAAAGTTAGGAGTGGAAGAAACTACTGAAATGCACAGATACTGATTTTATGAACTTAAGCAGTCTTCTCAAACAGTGTAAATCATCAATGTTATTATCAGGCCTCTAATAAATTTATGCAAATGAAAAAGGGTAAAAGATTTCCACAGATTCCTGTAGTCTACTAATAAGAGAATGTTTGTAGTCTGGATGGATTTTCTAGCTCTGCAGATCTTGGGAAACACTGAAAGCCACAAACATCTCTATGTGCTGTAATTATTTCCTGATCAATATGAAATTTGCTGGTAGGTCTCACAGAGTCCTAATTTGTCGAAAGAAATGCTAGCAGAAGCATGGAAAATTTACCAGAAGGTCTGCACATTGTTTTATCAATAATTTCCCACCCAGTTTCTACTCAAATTGACTATCCAAGGTCAGTGAAGAGCACAGAAACCTTTTAGCATGACACTATTGCAAAGATGGGGACCAAAGTGTAGGAAGTCCTTCTGTCCATATTTCCCACATGATATGGTTTCATACTAGTTTGTCCATGCTCTGCAGGCAGAGAAAGAAATACTCTTAACATTGTGTAAGTTCCTATACGGGATGTAGGGTACAGACACCTTCTAGCTGTGCTGCATAAGCTTCCCGTTCCTCTTGTTTTCTTTCCCAATCATTCTGCCAATTTGAGAAGCCCTTTACTGGACTGTATTCTTTTTTCTTCAAGATTTACCCTTGATAGTTTTCAGGCAGAATTTGATGCTTAAGATTCAAAATAGGCATTGTGAAAGACTCTTGAATTAAATACAGAAAACCCTTCCTAATATGAATTTATACACTTGATTCAAGGAGGATAAAATGAGGCCAATATCATTTATATTCCATGGGCACTGCACACCACTGAAAAGTGGGACTGGGCTTCATTATACATGCAATTTTGGGCATCCAGAAGGCATGATTTTAATATATGTTTCTTGGGTAGTATTTGCTTTATGTAGCATAACTAGTTGGTAGTTGGCCTGAGAGGATCAAGTGCTCATGAGAAAAATTTGTTTCCAAGCGAAGTGTCTGAAACAGACACAAACCTAAGGTAGGCAGGTACCATTTCTATATCTGGGCAATGCAGGTAATACTTGCACTCATTAAAAATAATAGCTCATTTCTGTGGTTATTAGAGCATAAGTAAATTAAACTGCTAATGGTTTGATGCGCTTCAAGTTTTGCACTGCTCAGGATTCTGAAGCAAGTACTTAAAAGGTAAAAATGCATTCAGTGCACATGGACACCATTTTTCTTAGTATTTTTTAATCCCTCTCTTTTCTTAGCTGCCTATTTTTTAAAACACGATAACCATGTGTCAACCTTTCATGCAGTTCTGATCTGGGTTTGGATGACTCAGTTCTGCTTTTGGGTCTGGGAGCTATTCCATTTTGGAATACAGAGAGAATTTTACAAGTAACTGGCTGAATTTGGTGAACAATCTCACTTTTGAAAGGTAGTGAATTCAGTCTTGAGAAAAACCTAGTAAAGCAGAAGAAAGTCCTTCCCTTATGTGAAGGATGCCCTTTGCTCCTTCTCCCTGGGATTGGGAGCAATAAACATGTCTTACTACCCAAAAACTCTACTGACCAGCTGGCCCAACCTTAAATTAATCATAAATGTACCTATTACATGAAGCAGCAGGTGAGGACTGGAAAGGAAAGGATTTGGGGGCATTTTCTTGTCAGGAAAGTTTGCCCTGTTGAAGGTTAGCAAATTTCCATAAATATCTGCTGTCAGTAGGTTGTCTTCCCACACTGCACGCTGAATAACTAACCGACAGGAAACTCTGCCCTTCTAAAACTCATAGTTAAACTGGCTTTCTTTACTGTTTCTTGGGGTGAAGAGAGAAAAGGAGAATGATACAGCTAGTCCACACCCACAGATACGCTGCATATAGGATACTTGCTAGTACCTTTTAAAGTTTAACACTTCTGTTCTTCCTGGAACTTTCACAGAATTAGTATTTTGCCTGATGCAATCAGTTACTAGAGTGTCTAAACTAATATGGTTTGCCTCACACAGTTGACATATTTTGGTAACTACCTCTACTACAACTTTTGTCCTGTTATAAGCATTTTTTATCCTTGACTACCCCTCCTGGAATTGTTGCCTTTGGACTTGAAAAAAAAAATTGGACTTTATTTTAAAACATTTTGTTGCACCTCCTGATGTAGCTGAGATTCCTTTTTCTTTTTCTAGGAAATACTAATTTTCCTTTCAGACTTGTGTCCTTGTTGAATAAAGTGTATTTACATTTTCTGTCCCACAAACTGGTCTTTTTTTTTGCCTTGACTTTTGACTGAAGACTTTCTCAATGCGTGTTTTGTTTCAAAGACTTTAGTTTTATCTGATTGTCTCCTATAAAACAATAGTATAAAAGAATATGCAGAGAATTATGAAAGAATCTAACTGGGTATGAGTATATGGTGTCCTCTGATTTCCCATGTTTTTATTTATTTAAGACTAACCCTCCACAGCTGACAAAATCTTGTCTGTGGGTCTCACAAAACTGGTGTAACCACTGCTTAATAAACAGAACAATATATGTGGAGCCTTCATTTTTATAGGCATGACATCAAAATTTTCACTGTTAAGACAGGAACTACTAGGTGCAAATGGGCATGAAGATTTTGCATCATTCATAAAAGTATCCAAAGATCTTTTCATTTAGGTATTTTTCTCAGACATATCCATGATCATTTTGGGCTTTAGAAGTATACAGACTTTATCAAAGGATGAAGAATATTACCCACTCTATGTTAAACTATTAACAAACACTTTCAGAAACACCAATATGCCCAGATCTGAACGTTATCCAAGAATTCAATAAAATAACTCTGAAAGTGTGGTCAAATGCTATCCCAACAGGAAACTTCTATTCCTATCTTTGGGTTCTTAAGGCAGCTTTAAGAGCCTGTCGAGGTCTTGTAATGATCTGGTTCATAAACTTCTAAAAAGGCAGGAAAAAGATTTAAATTTCATCTCCAGATGTGGAAAACTAAACATGCAGAAATATATGCTGGAGATATTTATTTGTTTTTTTTTTTCCCCCAACAAATCTCTGTATCTGATTCTGTAGAGATACATACTATTAATTTATCAAACCAAGTAAAACCATAAAGCAAAAGTAAAAATCTTGTACTATTTTTGGGGGGCTTGTTTTGTTTTACTTTTTAGGAGACAGCAAACGTTTAACTCTTACCAACAAATTTCTGAGGCATAGAGCTCTTACGTTTGGCGACGTTACTTGCTAGTCTATCCAGCACGAGGGCTCTTTCTGACCCTATCTTGCACAGGTCTTCAGCCATTTCACTCTGGTTAGTTTCCTCTTTTATGACTGAAATCAAATGACATCAGAAGCGTTAGGCAGGCTTGTTCCATTTTAATGGAACTGTTGTCTTCAGGTTATTGTTTGTCAGTCCATGTCTTTTAGCTCCCAAGCAGCTGGATGAAGGAGCTCACCATATCAGACACAGGACAGTTCTGACTCTTGGTGACAAAGTCCCTCATACTGATTAATCTACATACATATTCACGTTTCCCTCATTTAGGATACAAAAATGAGATAGCAACTGTAAGGTTTCTGCCTGTACGTCATGCAATCATTCCACCCTTGTTCTACAGCCACCCTGCATTTCTGTGAATAAATGAGGCCCTAACATTACACTGGACATGAAGCAGCTTATTGCTTCACCCCCCCCGCTGACACCCCCCACTGTCCCTCTGCACCTCTCCGAGTGAAACCACTTGTCTTCTTTAGCAGGAAAAATGGATAACTTCTCAACTCCAGCAGTGGAATGTATATTTGCAAGCTACACCAACCCTTCTCTCCAGCCCCTTTTTCCCCTAGCAAATATTTAGATACTTCCTTGATGCAATTTATATTTTAAATAACCATTTAAATTGATAAAATCACACCTACAGTGGAACACTGACTTCCAATACTCAAACCTGTTTCCCAACCTCCTGCTGCTGCTGAGACACTGTAGAATTAGGAGCTTAGCTGTGAGGCTCTAGGAAAAGAAGACTATTTCACTTTCACTATATTTTACTTCAGTATTTTCCTGCAGAAACAAAAGGGATGTATGAAAATGCACTGTCAAAACAATGACTATGAAAAATGCATGGAAAAGTGTTTCTGACTTTGAGCATCTAAAGGGAAGGTGATATGTAGTGAAATCAGAGTACAGCTGTTTTGTTGGGGTTTGGTTTTGCTTTTTGCTTTTTGTTTGGTTGGTTTTTTGTTTTGTTCCTGTTGTTGTTTGTCAAGGCAGAGAGAGGGGTTAATTTTATTTTTACCTGCTACTAAGATATGGACATTTTTCCTGAACTTGTGAGTTTCTATTAAAGGAAGAAGCAAAAGATGATTTTTAGGCTTTGGTTCTTCAAGCTGTTTCAATTAGGTGCCCCGCTCTGCTACATTTTGCCTTCTGTGCCTGCTGAGAATTCCTTTTATCACTGGATTTACTGGTTCACAGAACCCATTACTCTGGTACCTAGGTGTTTCTCAATAGTTGAGAACACATTGTTCTAATGCAATGTTATTCTGACAATATACCACAGCCATAAAAGGATGATTGTGAAAATTTCACTGTCCCTGAAATATATGAAATCAGGGTCTGGTGGATAACTGTGAGAAGCAGGTGAAGTGTCCCAGACAACACCACCCTGCAATACCAAACTGAAGAGTACACAAGTGGTTCTTGAGTCCCTGCTGCAGCAGAACACACTACAGTGATAGTGACAATGACAGTGACAGGGAGTCTCAGAATTATGCCCCAGTCCCACAAGACACTAAAGGTTGTGACCAATGTAAGAAATGAGCAGAATTTGGTCATGAAGCTGCAGAAGAATAAAGGGTGTTGATGGTACATAGTCATCATCGAACAAGCACACACCAGAATCTTGTGCTGACCAAGGCTTCCAAGTGCCACCTCAGGAGGAGACTTACAGAGAATGTTTTAAAGCCAACATTTAACAGGGAAATAAAAGACTGATTTTTTAGTTAAATGTTGAAATGATCAAGAAATATTTGTTTAGAATATAATAACATTATGTTTCTAATCAGTTCAAGAGAGGATGAATCATGTATTCAACAGTCAAACTTTCACACTTTTAAAACTGCTATTAAAAAAAAGGGCAAATTGTATTACGTACTAATATCCAGCATTTGCAACTGAAAACTCCTGAAATTTGCTACCAACTGGAAAACTATTTCTCTGTAATTCGGTATCTGTGAACTGAAAAAAGTAAATAATTTTATCTTTTCAAATTAATATTCCCAAGTGACCGAAGAACCATAATTGACCTTTTTTAAACTTCATAAACTATTTCTTCTGTTATTTTACATAAGCCTGGTAAGACTTCAGCACACTTCCACTCAACTCAAACGTAAAACTCCAGATAATAACTCTAAGAGATGAACTTCACAAGGACAGTGAGATTCTAGTCCTCTAAAATAAGAATTTTGCCATTAAATTCATCAGGTTCCAATTTTGTGATGCATTTCCTTCTCTCAAAGAAAGAAAAGACAAGTTAAAATATAAACACAATCTCTCGTTCCCCTTTTTACTCCTTTTTGCTCAATCTTTATTTAATTTCTTTCTCAATTGTATTTTTAGATTTATAAGCTGATGGAAAACTTCTACTAGTTTAGGTCCTTTCAACTGACATTTTTACCTATGTATACTGCAAAAGCTGTTTTAAAATGCTGTTAAAAGCAATCTTGCTGCGGCAGAATGTCAAATCAGACACTCTAGCAGATTGTTGTTATCAACTTTTTTGAGTCTGGGGGAAAAATGGCCCGAATAATGGCTCTAATAGATCCACATCACACCTTGAAATATTGTAAGAATGGTGGCAGTATAGCTACTTGCTTTTCTAGATATAACACAGAATACACTAGAAGTCCAAGAAAGACACCCAGTCATTCTCTACTTTTTCTTGTATATTTTCTTCATGCAAAATACTAGGAAAAATGCAGGAAAGTTTCATGTTCTAGAAATGTAAAGAACTGATTCATTAACTGAGTACTAAATTTTTTTTAAGAGTGAAGTCCTTCACTGGATATAAGGTCTAAAACCGGAAGTTAATACTTTAATTTTTTTTCTAATTTGCAAAAGCAGTCCTTATTACATCAAATATGGATTTACAAGATACAAGAAAAAAGTGAGTCTTTCAAAGCATTAATGAATTCCTCAAGTTTTCATCCCACTAAGATAAAAGATATTAAGCTGTAAGCTACTGCAAGCTCTCCTGTCATGATTTGATATAAGCAAAGGTCCATCTCTAAAACTATTAAAGTTTATGATTCCTGACACCAGTTTCATCTGGGCATTTTTCCTACTAAGACTTCAGTAGTAGTTCAGCTACTCATTTTCATGTTCTGTGTGCAGGTATTCAAATCCACATGCCAGACACTGAAGACTGAAATCCTAAAACAAAGTATTTGCTTCTAAATCATGTCACCTCTTTGAGGAGAAAGTATTGCTGCCTACCGTATATTACACTGAGCTTTTCTATTTATACATTCTCCAGCCCCTCAATAAAATTAGAAGGGGCGCTGCTCTAACACGCTGTCTGCCAAAAGCATCTCAGCTGTATTCACTGCTATTATTATGTGCATATACTTTACATTATCTGATAGCATGTAAAAACATATTCAGGTTCTGTCCAGATATAAAATACTAAATGAGGCATAATTACAAATAAGGCAGAGAGAACCTTCCATTTTTGTCATTTGACAAACCAAATAACATATACTGACAGGATGAAAAGAGTATGCAGGAAATGGAACTTACTTAAACTCCACTACAGAAGCTGGATCTTCTCTATCTAAAACTGCATATATGAGGGGATTTTGTATGGCTAATTACTTGGATGGATCCCATACAGATCTCTAGGATCTTTGTTAAAAAATATAATTCAAGCCCCAATACCTGCTTGCTCTATTTCTGGGCATAGTCTTAGAGTTGATATTTTCCTAGAAATGGACTTTACCTTCATCATAAAACTAGTCTCTTAGGGAAGAACAACAGGGCCTCACCTCCCCCCAGTTTTCTTTTAAAGGGGAGGTTGGGAAGAAGGTTGTCAACAGATTATTAACATTTCTGGACTGGCTCAAGTCAAACTGCCTAAATTAAATGCCTCTGGCTTCATGTCCTCTTGCTTGGAAGAGTGAGATCAAAGACAGATTTCTCATCCTTGTTAGATGAGTTGGTCTTAGTGGTCAAGTGAGCCCTTTAAGCCATGCCTAGAAAGGGAAGGAGATGTGCAATGCAGAAGATTCTGCAACCCTACCCAGAACACTGGCATTAAGTTTCTATTAAAAATATATCCACAAGAGTATTGCAATATAGGACTCCAAGCAAAAGTGGTGAGGTGATGTAGTCACACTGTCTTGAAATGACGAACTGATGTTTTCCAGGTCTTGCAAGGGTTTTGCTACGTTTGAATTGTACTTTGGCTTTTTATTTGAGCTAAACAAAGTGAGACAACAGCTAAACATTTCTCAAAAAAAGAACAAATCCAGATGCAATATCATACATATTGGGGGGGGGGGGTGCCTCCACAATGCCAAAGTTGCCACAAATGGTATTACTGTTCCTTTTGCACTCCTTTTTCTGCACTCGTGACAGGAGAGCGTTATTCCCCAGATGGACACAGTTATTACCTGGATAAATGCTGCTCGAGAGATTCATCGTTTGCAGGTAGTTATGGCAGCGTTCTTTATGTTCTTCCAAAGAGCTGCGCTGCTTATAACTGCGACCACAGTATCCACACTTATGGGGTTTGCCAACTGGAGGAAACACAATCAATTATGAGATTCAGATGAAGTATTCAACGGCGTATTAAAAATGGTAATGACAACAGGAAAAAAGCCCACTCCTAAAATAAAGCCATGCTGTGGTGAACTGAAGAAGGATTTTATCAGTGTAAAAAAAAATCTAAATGAAAACAGAACTAATGGAAAATTAGTGATATATCTTTACATCAACAGGCCAATTCTGTGGGTGCTGCAAGCTGATTTTAGATGATCCACATCAGATAAAGACTGCAACACTAAATCTTTAAAAGCAGCATCTACACAAGTTAGAAACGGAGACACCTTCAAAGGTCTGAAAGTATTTGCTTTATTGTCTGTACCCACAGAGACTGCCAGTGGGGGTGTAGGTAGCGACTTGCCCATGGCTGGATGTCAATTCTGACGTAAAGAGAACCAGCTCAACACTTTTAAGACAATTTTAGATTTTGCATGTTTTCTGTTTCTGGAAATTCAAGAGAAGTGGCATGAAAATTTATGTATTACAGCAATCCAGGTCTAGCTAATTCTAGGAATTTCACACCAATACTGTTTTGTGTACTTTTGGACTTGAATTTTCTGTCTTAATGTGACAAGGCTGTCACCTTACACGTGATTTAATAACTTTAGATGGTTGCACAGTTTAATTTTTGAATTTTATTTACAAATTCTTAGGTGAAAATCAGATTCAGACATCCAACTTGTTTTATAATGTATTGATGTCAATTTACCAATTGCAGGAAATAATCACTATCTACAGTTTATGCACTGTCTCTCCAACTACAGAATCCTCATAGTTTGCTAAAAGTGTCTAGGTGCAATTTCATATACACATATATATATATATAAGAAGAATTATGTTTCAAACTGTGCATCTGTGAAAATCAGTAACAGCAAAGGAGAGGGAGGCAAAATACTGTTTTAAGTCTGTGCTTTCCTCAATCAGGCTGGGACCAAACCAGAGAACTGGAAATTATTTTGGACAGCTGGGATCAACACTAAGGATTTTATTATGTTATTTAATATGTGTGCTAGAAAAGAATTTCCTTAGTTTTGTGCAGCACAAAAACACCACTTTGAGAGCTCTCCTTTTGCCACCCAGAACTTGGTCCCAAAGCCAACTTTCACAAGTAACGTTACCAGCGTCAATTCTAGCAATGTGTATTGGAGGTCTCCCATCCAAGTAACAATTTGCATTTGCAGCTTAGCTTGGGAAACTAGATGAGACTGCAGTCTGCTTTTAAAGGCACTTAAATGTGTTAAATTGGTTTTACTTCACAAAAGGTATGTGACTATGGCTTCTGTCAAACAATGACAGGTTCCTGTTAATGGAAAAGTGCAGCTATTCAAAAATATTTACTCATATCCATATTACTGTTGAGACAAGACACTAAAAATCTCCATCATAGTCCCCTTTTGTGGAAGATTATTATCTTTCTTTCTCCCACCCTCTCCCTTCTCCACACTCTTTCTCTTTAAAAGTATGTGTAATAACAAGGTGCAACAAATAATGCTGTAGGTTGTGTTCACTCCTTAGGTTGAGGATGACTACCAGACTGTGTTTCAACTTATATATTATCTCTTACCCTAAAACGTTCATCAGCTCTAACTCATGTTCGTACTTCCATGAAATGGATTACTCACATAAGTCTTGTAAGATGAAACCCTAATACAGAAACTTTGAATCATCCAAGAAGTATGGGAAAAAAACCAGGTCTTCTGGTGAAGGGTCATGAAGATGTGTTTAGTCATTTCTTTGCTGCTAACACACTGTGGCCAGCTCACAGCTTGGTTAACCCCAAGATGGGGCTCTGTGCCTCTGCAGGATGAGAAGACCTTAGTGGCCACCCTTATCGCCTCGACAGGGGTGCTGATGAGCACCCCTGGTTAGTCCCATACCTTCACTTACCTGAGTGAGTCCTCAGGTGTCCCGTGAGGGCATCCCTGCGACGGCAAGCGTAGTTACACAGGTGACACTTGAAGGGCTTTTCACCTGAGTGCAACTTTATGTGGCGCAGAAGGTTGCCCTTCTGTGTAAAGGAGGCTCCGCACTGATTGCACTGGAAAGGGCGTTCTCCTATGGGGAGAAGAGGAAAATACATGAGAACAAAAAAGTCTTACACGGTAACAAGAGAAAGATTTCAGTGAGAAAGTTGTTTTCTCACTGCTGCTCTGTGACTTCCACCGGCTGCAGGTTTGATATAACATGAGGCTTTCAGACTAAACCTGCCAGTTTCTTAATGCTTCACTGGCTGGGTCAATTTGATCTGAAAATCTAATTTTTTTTTTCTAAATCAGAATGGCACATCACAATGCAAATTCAAACTCATTTAAATAAAGTGACTGCAACATTTTGTGTTGAAGAGCCACTCTTCCTGATCAGCAGTTTTGGAATAAACCAATATCCAATTTTGCATGTTGTGGCATTTGGTGGGGTTTTTAATGTGGCTTTTTTCAAAGGGTCTTTAAAATATGCCACTGAAGCAGCAAAATAAAAAGGAAACTCATTAAAAATGCATTTCAGGATCACAAGTTCATTTCAGCGTTACATTCTTATATTTAAATGAAAGGCACTTCATTATAACAGTTATAATAACTTCTTTTCATTTACATTTTCCCTGTATTTTCCCTTTCAATTTCTTCTCCATTACCTGTCTGTCCCTAAGCAGCCAAATCAGGAAAGAGACAGAGAAAAGAGAGAAAGAGAGAGAGCAAAATCACAGAAGTTAAGACAGTGCAAAGGAAGCCCTGTACTTCCATGCCAAAGTCCCAATCCTTCTCTAGGTAAGGTATGAACAGAGGAGCTGCCCAAATAGGCTCTGATGGTCCAAACTTTGGACAGACATGGGGAAAAACTCAGAGACACAGCCTTGATTTTTCTAAGTTGGTGCCTGTTATGAAGGAAATGAATCAATGCCTTTGCAAAAATTAACATGGCCGTTGTTTGCTTTTTAGTGCTGTTTAAAATCAATATGCTCATTTATTAGTTTGTGGTGGGTCTTTTTTTGTTTTCTTTCTGGTTGGTTTTTTTTTTAAATTAAGATGAATGAAGCCTTTGCTGAAATGAGTGGGAAATAAAATATGTTTCCAGTTATACCAGACAGAAACTGCTTCTGCATGCCTGTTTCTCCATAGCCCTCAACTAAGACAAACCAGGCTTTGAAACTCATTTGCTGAATTCTGTTTCTCTTAAGCATAAATTTAATCTGCTGTAGTAATTATAATGCAATAACCATATTAGAACCAGCCCAGAGATGACCTGTTTTTAGTTTTGATTTTATTTGCATAACAATAACATTGTATTTAAGATTTCACACCTGAAGTTAAAATATATATTAAAAAAAAGTTAACTTATTTCTTTCTTCTCTCTCACTTAACCATCATGTATTATTTTGAACACCTAGGATCAACTTTTATGTCCATACATGTGAATATATATGCAGTGTGATCATGTCTGACTTCTGGATAATGCAGCAGAAGAGCTGAAGATCGGTTAGACAGCAGCACAATCCCAACCCAAAAATCTGAAAACCCTGTCATCAGGGCTGGCAGCTTTAGCATTCAGCAAACAGTAAAATGAATTCACTTTATGATAAGATATTTTCACTGGTCAAACAGTTTCAAGCAGGAAAGCATAGTCCCCATCAACCCAAATGAGCTCATTTTCTTTGTCCATCAAGTAGCTGTAAACTATGTCCACAACTGGTTCAGCTGCGATGGCCTACAAAAATGCCAGCGTAGGCCTTACAGGACTTTGCAATGTGCTTCATAAGCCATGCACAGTAGTGGCTAGGGAAAAAGAAAACAGGTAAGTATCTCTCTGCTTTGTGTCTTAATCTTTGGGGCAGTTACTCAGCATGGGAGGTATTTTTCAGAAACAGGCTGAAACAGTGATGAAGAAGTCAGTGCATCATGGGGGACACAAATTCAGAAGAAATGGTTAATTCTTACTAATCAGCTTTTCTAGCATTCATTTTTGCTATTTTTATTTAGAGGAGCATAAGAGGAGAAAACGAGGATTGTAAAAGTAGTCCTGGAATGAAATGCAAAGCAAAGTAAGAATGAAATGTATCTCTAGACTACAGGTCTCCCAATTATAGGCTGAAATCTTGTGTTGGGTGAACAAGACAGATGGAGCATTTAAAACAAGACTGCTGCATGCCAAATATTTCTACAAAACTTACAGTGGAATCAAATATAAGGGAGCCTGCACCCATGCTGCTGTACAAGAGAAACAACATCACCACTGAAAGACCCTGAAGAGTTACATGTATCTTGGCTGGCCCTTGGCTGTCCTTGCTGCAACTACCAGGATGGGGAATGCCTGTCTTGTAAGCCCAGCAAAGGCTCCCTGACCTGCTAGAATGCTGACATTCACTGATGGAAGGTTACTGGGTCTGGTGACATCCCCTCAAATGAGGATGGGGTATGGTGGAAAGAAAAAATATATAATGACTCTTTTTTTTTTTTTTTAAAGTGAGCTTTCTGTGTCATTTTCTCACCAGTTCTGAAGAGCACACACCTATCTTGGGTGGATTTTACCATATGGTGTGTAACCATGGACAAATATGGGCCCAGGAACAAAAACTGCAATGGGACCCTGAATTGAATAATTTAATCAACCACCACTGCAGTGATTTGCAAGCCTTTGTGGGAGCACAGGCCCTGGACCACTTATTCAGTGAAGCATATTTATCATCTTAATTGAAATTTTTCTCATTTCTTAAACAATATGACAAAATCACCTGAGAGACCTGCAGAGATCTCTAGAGCTTGCTTTCTTTTTTTTTTTTTTAATGCTCATTCCTCAATGGGCATTAGTTTTCCAAATAAATTCAAGACATTCACACCCAACTAAAAAGATTTAAGTGACGTAACTGGTGACTTAAGTTACAGCACTGTACATATAAGAAGGCAACACATATATGTGTGTGCACGCACACACATATATGCACATACGCACACATAAGTGCACACTGAGCAAGTGAAACCTGAACCTATACACTGAGGTATCAGCACCACCGAGCGGGAGTTTCTTTCTCCTTTCTAGATCTCCTTTTTCCTAAACACCAAGCAAGACAACGGCAAGCTGGAGAAAATCAATGTACCGAAAGGGAAGGAGAGTGAGAAGAGTTGGGCATCTGTGAGGAGGATTTGCTCTGCAGATGGAGCAACAGGTAAGGGGCTAGGAAGCAGCCAGTGCTGCACAGCTGCCTGCAGACAGGAGGGGGCAGAAATATCAGGTGCTGCTCTGCATATCTGCACTTGGCAGGTGTATTCATTAAAAGTAATTATGCCTTTTATCAGGTCAGGCAGTCATTTTATTTTGGCACTTTAGTGTGCTAGAGTTTCGTTCACTTATCAAATATTTATTTAAGAAAACCTCACAGCATATGCGGGTTTTACATGAATTATCAGCAAAGTAATTCATTTGTGAGGCTTATTCCTTCATCAGGCATGTATTTAAATGGGCTTTGGTATAGTCAGTTAAATGTCTGTAATAGTATATTCCATTTCTACTTTAATTTTCACAGTGCAGCTGAAAGGAAAAGCAGTCATCACTGTTTCCTCATGACGTCCCTTTAATTTAAACTACCAGCTCTAAACTTCCACTCCCTTGCCAGCCCCTGAAAAACTACCTGAGCTCCCTCAAAGAGGCTGCTTAGGAGAGGAGCTGAGAACAAGGTGGGAGGGAAAGCAAAGGCATTCTTTCCATGGAAGGACCCAGGAACAACACTCCACATCCTTTAGTTTTACTAAGTGTAAAAGGATGTCGTCCTAAGCAAAGTGCCTCTTGTGGGGTGCTTCCACTGTAGGCTTGAACTACATTCCCTGATTAAAAGAGGGTCTCGTTGGCAAGGGGAGGGCTCTGCAAAGTGTGCAGAAGTCTTGGAGTGACAGTTCTTGTGTGGCAGCACCCTGAGCACTTTTGGAAGGCACACAGGTCCCTCTACCAGGCAAGGAGTTGAGGCAACTGACTTTCTGTGCCAGGGAAAAGACCAGGCACCCAGTGAGGCAGCCCCTGGGGATGCTGTCACAGGGACCAGGCAGCCCAGCTCATTCTTCAGAGACAGTCTCTGAAGCACACAGAAATGAGTGCTTTAAACAAAGGCAGCTCTGCCCACTGCCTCCCTAAAGTCAGGTGTATCCTTACACAAACCGTTCAGCCCTGGTGCAAGCACTGGCAGGGACCCTCAGGACCCGAAACAGCTCTTCTGAAGCACCAACAGGAGGTTATTTTTTAAATAAAAAAGCAGTCTGCTTAAACAAGCACGAAGACTTCTACCTCTAAGTACATTTTAAGTTGCAACATATTGTTTCAACTACTACAGCATCCCCTTCAAGCCCATGGGTCTTTTTAAAAATGTACAAGTAATTTTCATACACATTTTATCAACTTCTAAATGATCATATTAACATTTAATTAAAAAAAAAGGAAAACAATCAACCATCAAGCACTTTATTGTATCTAGGATGTAGGCTACAGCCTCTGTTCTGAGAACTAGCTGTGGCTTTTCCAATAAAAATAATTATCTGCTCTTTTCTGACAGAGGGATTTTTCTCATGGAAGTGAAGAGTACTTGGAAGCAGGCAATGTAACAGTACTGCTTCTGAAGGTGGCTAACCCACGCTACATCAGCAGATCTCACCCTTCTGTAGCTTGAACAGACACAGTTACAATGAAAGACAGTAACGCTGGGCAGGGGGGACGAGGGGGATGGACAACATTCGGGGTCTCTTCCTGGATCCTCTCCACAAAACTCTGAAAATGCTCTGCAAATCTCAAGCATTAGTAATTCTGGGGAAGTTGTTAAAGCATGACTGTGGATATGTGGAGGAAGAAAGTATCCATGTGTTTACTGGCACAATTATTTCAGTGGAATCTAAGTATCAAACAGGTTGTTCTTACCTTAAAAATATTTTAAAATTCCCTCTCATTTGAATATTCATGCAAAAAATGCCAAATACTCTATTTATTTTCAAAGTAAGTTGTATGGCACAACACTAGAGTTCAGTTCTCATCTGATTATGGATGATATTAGAGTTTAGATTAGAAGTCTAATTTTTAGACAGCTTATATATCAGGCAAGGTGAGACTCACCCTGGTCTTTACTTCTTCATTTGTTTCAGCCTCTTCATTTTTGGACTCTGAGACTATTCAGAATTAGAAAATTGAGGCAAGACATTTACAGCACTGTATAATGAAAAGCCATCCCTATGGATGTCTTTTTTTTATGTCTCTTTTAGCATGTCAGAGGAAACCCTTTAGTGCAGATTTGACCAGTGACAATACCTGCTTTTACTCCATGAAACACTGGACATACAATTAAACCCTTTTTTACTATGACTGCCAATACCATTCTCTTAACATGTATTTTACCAGTCACTTTCATAATCACTGATCCATAATGAGCTTTGTTGCTTTGTTGGAAACATTACAATTGGGTCAATTTTGGAGTTAAACCCAACAAATGGGTTTGTCTTCAGCAATTCTTAGAAATTTCTTAGAAATTAAACAAGACTTGCATATCTTCTTTACCTTTTTTTTTTAATTGATTTTTTGTAGCTTCAAACCAAAAAAATAGCACAATTTCTAGCCCAACAGATGGACTTCCATGAAGAAGTCTCAATTCCTGTGCTGTCCAAAAGAGTGTACCAAAATAACTGAGTTACAAACAATCACTAATGCTGTATTATCTTACAAGAGGCAACATGTGCATGACACAGAAAATAAGTCTTAGTTACTAATATGTGGCCAATTCTTGTCAACTAAAGGAAAAACTATGTCAGGCCTTACCAGTGTGGCTTCGTTTGTGAACCATGAGCACATTGGGACCGATGCAAATTATCCCACAGATATCACATTTTAGCTTTCCGTTAGGAAGTCGAATGCCTCCAACTCCTGACATAGCCTTGCTGCCTGGGCCATTGTGTGAGCCATTCATTTTCTCTCCTGTAGCATCAAGCATTCGTAAATCCTCTGCACATTCTTCCCCATTCATTTCACAGGCACGCCCATTCTCTTCATCACTATGAGTCTCTATTTTAATATTACCAGCTGAAAAAAAACAATACAGGATGCCACTCAGTTTTGTTACAGAACAAATATTGTGGCAAATAAACAATCATATGAAAGGAGTTAACTTCTAAACAGCATGTACAATATATCTGAACAACGAAAGCTATGAACACAACTAAAATTCTATGGGCAATGTGATGAGTTTGTAACACATGTAGCAATGAACAGTGAATATCAGTAAAACAAATACGAGGCATCCAGGTAGCTGGGAACCCAAACAACATTACAAGTTCATCTCTAGGTCACTTTGAGATTTTTGCATTTATAGATTTCATTTTGACAATTCAGGCTAACTGGAATAAAACTTAAAATGAATCCACTTCACAGGGGTTTGTCAGAAACAATTGTGAAAGTAAGTAATTGAAGACAATGGATGAAAATGAACAGAAAATGCAACATTTTCCGCTTGGTGGGAAGATCCCAAGTGTTGTACTGAATCCAAATATTTGGAATTCTATGGGGTAAGCAAGGACAATGGGAAAGCAAAGAGTACAAACACTGATAAAGAAACCAGGGCAGAGAAGGATGGAAGGAAGAATTTAAGAGCAAGAACTAGCACTGCAGGAAATTAGGAGTGACAATGGTGTTTTAGGACAGAAGGATTAGGATTGATGAGTAATAGGAGAGGATTTCCACAGCCATGAGCTACTATTAATAACCAGTCAAATCAACAAAGGTGGGCGGGGGAACTGTTATGACTTTATTGGATAAATCCTTTGTGTTATAATCCCGTAAGTGACAGTTGCTTGCAGCCAGAAGAAGAATTCGGGTGTGAATTTGTCATAGCCTCACGTGGTAACACAGAGGCTATGAACATAGCAAACTTTAAGGAAAAGGGCCAAGATTCAGACTAGTTCATGGTAATATTCATTGGTCTTCTCTCCACAGGACAGTATGATGTTTTGTGTAGGAAAAAAAGCAATCTTTGCTGTTAATTCTGTTTTTTTCTGATCTAGTAATTTTGGTGAAAAAATACTTTTTCATTAGGCTGAAAAAGGTAATTTCATTGGCCAAAGTCTTACTTTCCATACCGCAGAAAACCTCTTCCTTCACCCCATCCCACACCAAAGCTGGTCTGTTTTATCCAATAAAGTTCAGGTCTTTTCCTTCCATGGAATGGCAGTTTCATGGTAACCTCATTCAAAAGTGGTGGTGTAATAATAATAATAAGCTATGGGCAATAGTTACCTCAGGGCATTAAAGACCCTGATATTCCTTTGAAAGGGACAGGTTTGACAAATTCTTCTCTGATACATCCTGCAACCTCCCACGTGTCCCAGAAGGACTGCGTGGATGTGACTGACAAGAGTACCTAACTCAAAATCTTACTGGTAAACAGAAGCCTAAAGGTGTTCACATTTCTGAATAGTGTTTGACTGATACCTTTTAAAAGGTCTACCAATCTAGGCATTTTAATGATTTTTCAGACACTGCATTTTTCATAGAAATCATATGCAAGACAGAATAAGCGCATATCATAATAAGCAGTTTTCCCTTAAAACATATGTCCTAAAAAGGGGAATAATGTAGCCATATGGAAAAAAAAAATCAATGACCAAACAACGATTTACAAAGATGGCATAACTGGCTAAAGAGAAGTGATTCTGCAAATTTAGTGGACTACAACCCCATATTGCTGTTTTCACCATGGCAAACAGAAGCAAAAGAATTATTTGGCTTGAGCATATTACAGGATTTTCCATAATTTACACACCAATTTTTCCCTTTTAATAATAATAAATAAATAATATACTGTAATAATAACAATTAATAAATACACATACTTATGCAAAACAATTATAAGCTCCTTGCCTGCCAGGGATTTGGAGAAGGTGGCTTTTGAAGCAGATTTTCTATTAAGTTAAAACAAAATACATGTGAACAAAGCCAAAAGATCAGACTACTTAAGCTCTTTGGTAGTACATGCAGTACATTATTCAGAAGTGAAATGACACAAACAAAAGTCATAAAAATAGGAACTAGATGGAAATGCTCTGTAGTGAGCTGAGTTTGCAGTATACTTACTGGAAAAAGATTTGGGAATTATTGCATGAAAGTCCCTAAAGCCTTCCGCCCCGTATGCAGCTGCAATAAAGAAGGCAAACAAGAGGCTGGTTTGTGGTACTGCTAGCAGTAAATATAAAAGAAGATGGCATTATTGCTATCAGATAAATACCTAGGAGAAAGACAGAACTACCATCACAGAAGCAACACAAGTAGTTTAGGATGAAGGAGGAACAGCAGCAGGACAGCTGGCAGGGGGAATCCTGACTTGTCTAGAACAATTCCCATTTGTGAAAATGCCCTTTTCTTCCAAAGCAGCCAACAAGTTTTATCATGTTTTCTGAATTCATGTCTCTTGGGTATTCCCCTGGCTAGCACATTAATTCCTGCTGAAGTCAAGAGAAACTTTTGCTAACGTGTCTCAAAAGGGTCAATGCAGGTCCCCACAGTGCAGCTTCCTCAGAATTTATGTTTTGCCAATATGCTCTTTCTTATACATTCTTGTTTCTAGTCTCTGTTATTATAAAAAGTGAAACTGAATTATTTTCTTCTCACGCCTGCTGGTCTTATGCAATGGAAGAAGAGGGGGTGCAATTTTACATATATATACTTTTGTGTATATTGGCATACTTTTTGTTTGTATTTATAAGGTTTGTCCTCACAATGTATCTACAAAAAAAGTAGTTACACAAATATACTATACCCTGCATATTATGAGCAGCCACATACAAATTAACATGCCATTGGACACACTGATGCAGGTAATGATGGAGTTCATTACTTGGTATAAGCAATGATAGGGATATTGATCCAGTCAATCTTCACTAAAGCTCTCTGCAGCTGTGCCCCTGGACTGCTGCAGCCCTACTGCTCAATGAATGTCCCCACGCAGACTAGGCTGGATACCCAGGATGCCTTACAAGCACATCCATTTGGCAGTGCAGCTCATGGCAGGAGCTCAGTTCAGGTGCAGAGTTCACTTTGCCAGTGAGAGCTGATGGACAGTGAGGCCACCCAACACACCCTGAGTCCCCACAGAAATTTTACAGGTCTAATTAACAAACAAAATATCTCCACGTTCAAACTTAACACTTCTTGCAAACATGTCTGCTATATGAAAACTAGTGAAGTGAGCCCCACTGATGCAGGAGACACAACAGGAGAGAGAAATAATTTCAATAAAAATAATAAGGACTTTTATTAAATCTGAATAAGAAATGGGAATGCAGAGTATACTTTCTTTTTATTTTTTTTCCCTAGGGACTTATACTGGAAATAACAGTGTTTTCTACTTCTTTTGTGATAAAGATTCCTGTCTCTCTCCTGCCACAGTGGGGAGGTACAAAGATGTGATACATACCCATGAATCATATTTTTCAGATGCACTGATCAAGAACATACTCAGCATTTGTACAGGTTTCTCAGTTACTCAATACAGTCTTTGTAGAAATAATTTATTTGCACATCTGCATCTATATACACACATGAAGACATTACTTAGTTCTATAACAAATCATGGTAATAATTTCTCATTGGCTCTTCTAACACCATTAAGAAATTACTCATTAATTAATTTACTTCAATTTGGTTGGAGGTGATCTTAAAAGGCTCTGGATTTTACTCCCTTTATACACATTATTGCAATTCAGGGGAGTTTAACACAAACCCACTTTTCTGTGCAAGGAGTGTGGAGTGCTTTGGTGTCGCTGAACTGACAGCTCTGTCCCACTGCCTTTTCACCTATCTAGATTGTGGAGAAGTACCCAAAAGCAGGATACTCTTATGCTCTATGATGTTTACTGGAAACTTCACTCAGGATTTTCTGAAGAGCATTTGAAATTTATGTTAAAAAGACTGGTCTACATTCTATGGCTAAAGTTGGTTTATTCAAGTCTTAGAAAAAAAAAGTGATATGTCAAAGTGGGGGGGGGGGGGGGGGGAGATGATATAATTTATCACTGAAGAGCAGCGTAGCTGGCTTCGCCCCAGACTCGGGCTAGGACAATCAGGAAGGCAGGATGATATGAGAGGAGACAGAGTCACACTTCCCCGGAAAGAGCTGAGCAATGTGAAGAGGGAAGGGAGGTGTTTTGCAATGAGTGAAAGAGTAAGTAGTGAGGAGAAAGGAGAAACCAAACAGACCTCCTGGAAAACTGGACGTAGAGGGTGGCTTTCGAAGGACAGAGAAATAGGCAGCTGGAAAAAAGAGGCATGTGAAGAATTAGTAATTTGTTCTCAATCTGTTGCCAATTTACCTTCTCTTCTAGCTGTGGGACTCCCTTTCAGATGTGAAATCCTTTCAGTTTTGTGAGACTTTTGCACCAGCATAGGTCTAAGTACCTGGGTAAATTCCATTTGGAAGGGGACATTCACCTCCCAAGTCATATTCTTCTTCAGTGGGATTTTTAAAGAGAAAAAAGCATGAGACTTGGCTATCAAAGAAATTTAGAGAGTAACAGAGAAAAAGAAATCACACTGAAGTTTCTGTGGCATTTAAACAATAGAGAGTTCCCTTACTCCCTTTTATTTGTAGTGGGGTTTGACCCTTTATCCTAGTAGGTACTTAACTGTATCTTGTGGCATATATACCTGCCTTTAAGAACTTATCCTTTAGCCTTCCTTTTAAAATAACCCAGATAACCAAATTTTGGCTCCATGCAATGTCTTGCTTGTACTTTGTAGCCAACAGCAGAGAAAGATCTCTCTTCAAGTTGCTGCAAATAGTTTGGGTGCATGTAATTTTTTGTTTGAATGGCCCACTTGACAAGCCAGAAGTATTTTGTTGATGTTAGTTGATGTTTGTTTAAATGGTAGCTTTAAAGTCCGACAAGAGTTCTCATGAAGGCACTTTAACTATTCAAGCAGCAATCATACCTGACTGATATGGACAGTACATTATGACTGTTACAGTGAGAAAAAACTTTTAGCACCATCTTTCTAACAAATGATAGAAAATGTTGCTAAAAAGGCAGAATAAGATGAAAAAAAGCTTATCAGGTCAAAATAAATCACCTCAGCATATTAACATGTGTCAACAAACGCAGAGAGGATCTCTTCTTGTTTACATAGGTACAAAACTCAGAAAACAGAATATTGCCAGCAATTCCACTTGTAATTTCTGATATAAGAAGACATTACCAGCTATTCGGGTTTGTTACAGTGTACCTAAAATCTTGCACTTGGCTATGGACCTGCAATTCAAACCCTGCCCCTTCCTTTTTACATCGTGGTCATTTACTGTGGTATCAGCTCTGTTTTCAACACCCAAGAGCGCTGCAGTTGGAGGATGCCATTCCCAGAAATGCAAGTTGTTTGTCCACAGAATACTTAAGGAGTCATTATTCACCAGTCTGACTTGACAACAACAAACCCAATTCTTTAACTTAAATTATGTTTCCATTAATAGTATCTTTCCCTTATGAGCTTCTGAAGGGAGATGAAGAATCATGTGGATGTGAAAAAGGACAACAAAAAGTCTGGGTAGAGGAACCATAATTAGTTATGCAGTGGCTTCAGCCTTTTCCAGTATAATTCAAAAGACACAACAGAACGTAGATGGGACTGATCAAACTAACTGGTTTGAGAAAAAGCAGACATTGAGGTGCTCTTAAAATTACTTTTTCTGCTTTCTCCTTTCTACAAATAGCACTGCATTGCCCTATTAATCAAGCATTTGTGGTGCCTCTCTGTGTAAAATGCTGAAAGATAAAGACTTTTCAAAGGGTAACAAAAATAACAGGAAGAAGAGTAGTAACGGGAACTGCTGGGACACACCTGCAGGTAGAGCAGACTGGTGCTGACGGATAAGGAGATCCTCCCTGCAGGGTCCACGCTGCTTCCTTTGACTCCAAGTGCCAATCAGGTCTTGGCAGCCTATTTCTTCCCTACTCTAATTTTGGCTTTCAATCAAATGTATATTATTCCAGAAACATGGGCGTGCACAGATAAGCTATCTCCCATGGGACAACTGGTGTGAGGAGCTCCACCCATGCCATCACCCCTGACTGCTATTTCTCCCTGCTGCTGGCTGTGGGGAGGTGTCCACCCCGTGTGCCAGCACCACAGCCCATCAGCATGCACAGCTCGTTCTCAGCAGCAAGGAGCAGGGAACTGTGCTTCACTGCATTGCAAAGCTCATCAACACCTTTTTTCCAGGGGCTGAAATGAGATCGAACTGTTCAGAATGGAAACAAGTGAACAAAACAAACAACAGAGTATGTTCTCTCTAGGTACAAAAAGTGACTTCTGCTTCATTGTGCAGACTCCCAGTAACCTCCCATTAGTTACCTGCAGGAATCCTCTAAAGCACCAGTAAAGACAGACAGAAAGACAGATTCAAAGACAGATTCAAGTAATGCCCTCAAACATACACTTGAAGCTAGGTGCCTTTTATATATCTTTCTAAATTTGTGTTTCAGCAGGAAACGATTTGTAACCAAGACAAGGGGCTGATCTAGTTCATATTTCTTGTCTTTGATGTGCTACTTGCTGGTACATTTTGTACTGGATCCAAGTGGTTTTTCCCAAGGACTGATAACTGCTTGGTTGCTTGATGTTCAACATCTGAACTACAAGTAAAACTAAGTTTTAAAGGCAAGAGAAAGAGCATTATCAAGAAACGCCATGTTAAACCTGTTTTTCAAGTTCCACATGTACGTGTAACCCATGGTTCCTCTACTGGAAGTTCTCTATATCTTTTACTGGTTGCATGATGGAGAAGCTTAGGGAACTGCTGCAGACTTGCTGGTAACAGGCTTTATTGACACTTTTCTACTTTGAGAAGTAAGCTGGGAAGATTTTCACACTGGAGAGAAAAATTTGCTGACAAATGATGGTAAGAACAACAATTCTCATCCTTACAGTCTTTGTCTATTCTGCTTCTATCAGATTTTTTTAACATGGGCATTAAAGGATGAGGAAGTAGCAGAAGGGCCTTTAGTATGAAATTTTTAAAAAGCAAAGTAACCTTAAGTAACAAGGGAAAACACTGAGGTAAAAACACTACCATATATGAAAACATTCTCAGCTCACACAGGTATATCTGTGTGAATACTCTTGCTTTACATGCTGAGACTGCATTCTCCAGCAACATTACAGGCACAAACATGGTGACATGCTCTTTCCCACACAGCAACAGTTACTCAAGAACAACAGAGCCTCAGATATATGATATTCTAAAATTTTAAGGCATCTCCCTTCTCTAATCCTTCCATAAAGCATGCTTTAGTGAAATTCATGGGTGTTAACCCGTCCTCAACTAATGCAACAAAATTCCATCTAAAGGCAGTTGCACGTGGCAGCTGCAAGGACGTGGGGGTAAGTGTGCACAAAGAATAGTGTTTTGGAGAAGAGGAATGACTATGTTGAGATTCAACAGGCAGACCAAAGAAGCTCCTCACAGATGGGAGAGACAGCCAGGCTATTCCATGAAGCCATGCTGTCATGGCTGGAAATTGTTCTCACCTGGGCATTACTGGGGGAATCCCTAAAAAGAGCAAAGGGCTTAAAAAAATACAGAAACTCAATTAAAAAACAGCAACACATTTAAGGTGATCATTACAAATAATTAATGTGAACTGTCGTTAGAGGGGGAATTTCCAGATTGCCTGATCAAGAGAAAAAGCCTGTGAAATCTGAACATGAAAAGATGGTATTGGTCAGGCCTGTACCAGCTGAAGGCAACAGTTGCTACCCTGCACAAGAAAAATACCACTTGGGATCAGTGAAGTGCCCTTGGTTGTGTAGTTCGGGGAAAGGCAAGGAGATGAACTGTTTTGTCTGTTGCTTCAAAGCACCAACATTTGCCCTGCGCTGAACGCAAAGTTAGCCCTTCCATGCAAACTTTACTCTTTACATGTGCCAGTTCAGTGAGCTGCTTGTGTGTCTTTAATTTCATCCCTGGAATGGCTCAGGAACAGGCCCTTGCAAGTCCATCCATGTTGACAACTAATGTGCTGTGCCTTTGCTATCAGTGAAACAGCCACAGGGACTTTTCCAGGGACCATTTAGGTACCATGAAGATGCCTTGGGCAACATTTTCACAAGTGTCCATAGTTCCTCAGCTGTCAAAGGGTCAGTAGATCTAAAATTAGACAAAGCAGCTGTGTTTAGGTTTGGGAAGGTGCCTTTGGACACCGTGCCAAGGCTGTACGTTGTCAGTCTTCTCTTTTGAGAAGAGTTGAGAGGTTGAAATGGAGAAGAACTTAGCCATTTCAGCACTTGAGAAGGAATACACTATGAAAATTTTATTATCTTGACTACTCTGACAACAAATTGCTGAGCAGAGTCTTCTGTGTTCCCCTCATCAGACAGAGGGGAAAAAAACCAGAGATATTGAGTATTTTAAAGTTTATTTTAGAGCATATCAAATATAGTCATCACTTTATGAGTGATAAAGTAGATGTTCTCCCTCAGGACTGTGCAAAGAAAATTATGCTGAGGTACAGAGCCTGTTTTAGGTCTGTTAACCCTGAGCGCCCAGTTATTTTTCTAGATGCTATTGAAGATCTTTCTTTTTGTGTTGTATAAATATTATCCAAGGTTTTGCAATATAAAATGCTGTTTACTTGATTATAGTGTGCTCAATAGTCCAGGGAAAGGAAATCCTAATCTACGACTTCTGGGGCAGAGGCATAAATTGCTCCACGTAAGTCTCAAAGAAATTCTCTCAATGTGCATATATCTGGTAGCTTCTGAGAAGAAAGATTTCAGGGCAAAATTTATTCTTTTCCACCATATATCCAGACAATGCTTTGCTACAGGGACCTGGAGTCCCCCTCAGGCAATCAATCCTCTTGTGTTGAAATGGCAAGAAACTCCAAACGGTGCTGGCAGACTCTCAAGCACTCAGAGATCTGGATCATTTTGAAAGTCTAATGCAACTAAAGTCAGTTTAGTACACATTTTTAAGAGACTTCTTGTCTTTCTTCATTTTTGACTATTTTTCATGCTTGCTGTTTTCTTGTTTTTACCTCAGGAAAAACAAGCACACTTTCCCAAACAGAATCCAACCTTAGCCATATTAGTGCTATGAGAAGTTACCCCCGACATTGGATGCCTCTACTGTGAGGTATCAAACATCTGCAAGGTGAATAGTGTTGTATTGGGTCACAATGCTAAGAGAAAAACCCAGATTTCACTAGCTTTCTGCGAAAGCTGACTCAAAAATAAGGATAGATTATTAAAAAAACCCTCAGTTTCTCCGAAGGATGTGAAGAAAAATATGACAGAGATTCAGATTAAAGAATTTTCAATATATAAAAGATATTATATCAGGAACAGCATCCTACCTGAACTTCCTAGCTCTGCTCTGCAAGCACACCTCAACTGTGTTTTGAAACTACTGAATTTAGGAGTCCCTATTCCTGTCCTGAAGTGTATCTCCAAAACCAGAAAGGAACTATGCTGCTGAAGAGAACTCCAAGCTGAAGTTTGGTTGAGTTTCTGGTGCAGGTATCATTATGCATCCAGAGGAGAAAGACCAACACGGCAATCTGCTCGGGTGCAGCTTCCTCAAACTCTGAACAGTTCCTCAGCAACGTCTTAGGCTGGTGAGTGTAAAAGGTGTTTAAAAATTACTTTACCTCTCTCTTGAATGAGTAATC
Source organism: Manacus vitellinus (assembly GCF_001715985.3). Taxonomy (NCBI): domain Eukaryota; kingdom Metazoa; phylum Chordata; class Aves; order Passeriformes; family Pipridae; genus Manacus; species Manacus vitellinus. The sequence continues at coordinate 11,799,248 of NW_021939256.1, forward strand.
TGATGTTTGAAACTCACTGGAAACACAGTCAAGATCACAATCTTCAGACAGTCACAATCACCATGGTAGGTATCACTCACTATCTTAACATCAAAATGCAACCATTTTCTTAACATGGATAGATCAACAAAACATCCAAGTCAACATGTTGCTGGCAGAGCTTCAAGGGAAAAGGCTTTCAAAATAATAGTTGTTGAACTGAATGGTCTCCAATCGCATCACTTGAATAAATTATCATAAGGAGCCCAAAACTGACTATTATGAATGTGAGAAACCTATATAACTCAGACCACAGAAATTCTTTCATCGAAGCCCCTATTTCTGGATGAGGTATAGAAGAGAATAACCTAATATGGTCTAACTAGTGTTCAAATACTGCTGAAATTTCTCTAAACTCTTCTACTCATTACAATATGCCTACCAATTACTTTAACATAAATCTTTAACAGATTTCTACAAAAGCAACTAATATTTTGAGGTTCTCCAACTTCAGAAGCTAATGAAACTAGATTATAAGAAAACAGATCACCCCAGAAAATGCTGATCACTCAGAAATCAGACCACTGTCTCAAGCTCCATATCTGAATCCTGGACATCCAGTCACCTCAGGAGCACCCTCTGTTTAGCATGCACATGTAGGTAGGCATTTGTTAGCTCCTCACAAACTCTATTTGACACAACCTGTAAGACGATCAGTAGAGAAGCAGATAACAAAAAGGACATGTATTGCTATATTCTGATTTAAAATCTCAGAGGGGGTTCAGCCATTGTTTTCCCATCTGCAGCAGAGGGAGACTATGAAATCCTTGGTCCACTGCAACACCCCACAGGCTGGAAGCAACTGTATGGCAGTGGAGAGCAATTCTGAAGTATCTAAATTATCTTGAAGCTTAAGTCTCCTTGACTTTTATTAATATTCTGATTTTTAAGACAAGCTGAGCTTCTCAGGGGGAGGGAGAGAGGAGTGGAGAAATAGCAAACACCAAAAATGCTGTGAACTTCAGTCCAGTTGCAGCCATAGCTGAGAAACATCACAGCTTCCCCCTTGTCCAGCTTAACAGGAAACCTTTATCTACTGTTCCTCTAACTCCTTCCACTAACACACAGCAGTCTGGACATATTACCCATTTCCTCCCAACCCACAGTTGTTTATCTCCTTAGCATCTGTTATGGTCTAGAAGTTTGGAGCAACACTGACACCAGTTGCTATGATGTAAATTTAAATCAATCAAGTTGAAAGGCTTCTAGGGACCTCAGATGTCAAAAAAAAAATGGGGAGAGAAAGGAGAGGGAGAGGGAGAAGAGAGGGAGAGGGAGAGGGAGAAAAGAGAGGAGAGGAGATTCATCTCTAAGTAATGGGTGTCCTAGGAAGTAGCTGGAGCAAACTTCCTAGGAGTGACTTTTTCCAGCTGCCTGATATCTCAAGAAAGCTACAGCATCTTCTCATTTTTATCCAGGTCACATTCCAAAGGTTTACTTCACATCCAGAAATGGGCCCTGAGAATAATTTGTCCTTTGAGGTTCCATTATTAGTTTGTTTGTTGTTTTGAAGGGACAATGCTATGAACTGTGCACAATACAGGTGTAGAGTCTGCTCAGCTTTCACGTCTCTTACAGGCAAGTTCAGAAATGTCTCATGGCTATATCTCATCTTTCGCAGTACTATTGTGGGAGACCCTTAGACTGGCACTACCTGCATCTCTCCTTTGTGTTCAAGGACACAGTGATGGTTCAGTTTGGGATTATCTTTAACTACATGGAAAGCCATTATCTCAAGTTACCGAGCTGGAAACTTTCTGATTTTTTTACCATTTCTCTTCCCTATTTTTAAATCTCTCCCTTCCTTCACTCAGCCTCCTACTCCTGCCTCTCCACCCTGACCTGCTTCTTTGCACTCCTGGAGGTGAAACCAAAGAGCTGCAGTTGTGACACTGCAGTTTGTGTGTCACATTGTAACACTTCCACATCCTCCTCACTCTGTTGTAAAAGTACTCTAAGAGGAAGAAAGGCAAATAATGAAATATAGGAAAGCAGGAAAAGAGGAAGCAGCCAAGAGACAGAAGCCCAACTGAAATGCTAAGAATTATGGAGAAGTGACAGAAAGGGAAGCACAGACCAGGAATTATACTTAGTGGCTTTTTAAAAAAAATTTAAAACTAGAAAAAATATAGAGACTTGGCCTTTTTGCCTCTACAGTAATCTTTCAGATTACTATTCCTGTCTGATTTTCACTCATTTCATGTGTATTCCCTTTCCTGCCTACTTTAAGACAGTTACCAAACTCTCCTGCTCTATGTGCAGCTGGACTCCTCCAAACCTGAACTAACCACCAGCCCATTCCTTATCTTCATATCAACCAAGAGAAGGGACTCCTCAAATAACTCTCTGAAAGAAAAGAGGGAGGTCAAACATGAAGAAAAGGCTTCCAAATACTTAGCCTCAGGGTGAGGAGGCGGATTAGGCAATGGTCTTTTTTGCTGGAGGCAGCTGTGGAGAACAGTGATGGAAGAGTACAGAAGGAAATTGGCTAAAGCAGAGTAGGGATTGCCTAACTGGGCAATCCTGCCTGGCTGGTAGTGGATGAAGCAGACAGCTTAGGAAGTCCTTCCACTGAGATCATGCACTGTTCTGTCCCGCTTGTTCAGAATGAAACTTGGCTGGAGCAGAAGGCGTTTGAGATTCACATGAAAAATTTTCTCTTCTCCATTTGCAGGCAAAGGAGATACAAAGCAGAACATGAACCTCTTCAAGAACACCAGCTTTTTACACTCTACCATTTCTCAGGGACTTCTCACCAAGAATTTGTCCGATAAAGGGGTGGGTAGAAAGTACAAACTTGAGAAATGACCCTCTATAAATATCACAATACTAACAGTTATGCACCCCTTTTGAGTCAAGCTCCAGTTTTTATCTTATCTGGTGGCTAACTGAATTTTGTAGTTTCTCAGGAAGACAGTGGTGAAATCCTGCATGTAGATGAAGACAGGAGTGTTACACAAAGGTGTACTGTGGTATATTTATTTTTCATCACTGCATGAAAGCTATCTTGTTGGAAGAACACTCAAAACCATTTGTGGCTATTCCCCCACAAAGGAGGCTGTTAGTACGTGATAAGAAATGGGTAAGTAAGGCTTCATTTTCTTTGAAATACTCTTGCACTGAGAATATCAACAGTTTCAGCTATTTTCCCTACCATTTATCTGTGAATTAAAAAGTATCTTCTGGGACACGTGATCAGTGTTTAGTTCTTCAGCTGAAACTAATGTGTGGGACAGAGGAGAGGTGACGCTACATGTGTAGGAAGGAGTTAGCAGTTTCCTCTCACGAACAGCAACAGTTATTGAGATGGAATGACTGTTGGAGACCTCCACTGAATGTCCCACCCCACAGCTCTGATTGCTCTTCCACTTCCCTACAGATACAGCACCAATACCTCTAGTTTACAAGGGAAGAGTCTATACACTGCATTATTCTTCTAAAGATGGCAGGGTGACCAAACTGTGTAATACCCAGTACATGTTTGTAAGAGGAACTATGGCCATTATGAAGGTTTTGTCTAGGTTGTCATATCCTACCTGGTACAGAGATGGGCTGGTGTATATTTCAGGTTTGAGGGGCATTACCTGCCTTCTTCTGGCTTTACTAGTTCTGGTCTGGTTTTCACTTCAGTGTAGCCCCTCTTGATGTAGTTCAGCATTTCAAAAGACAAAAACCAGCCATGAAGAAGTTCAAGAAATAATGTTTTGTCAAATCAAATAAGTACTGCAAGAGAGAACTTAGATACGGATGTTCTTCACAGCAAATGGATGCAATTTTTCTATTTGACTTTAGATGAGAAATATCAAGCAAAAGAGGCAGAAATAGGATAATTTTCTATCAAGCCAGTCATAATGTTACTTACTGTTAAACCAGAACAGTTGGAAACAGCTAAGCATTTGCCTCCACTGCAACCCTAGCCATAAGGAAAGGCACAAGTAGTGTGGTCAAGGAGCAATACCACAAGGGGAATTTTTTGCTGATGTAAACTTGGAAAAAAGAGAACATTAAATAGGAATACAAATGGGTAATACTCGATCCAGTCCTATTCTCAGTTTCTCACCAATTATGAATAGTACTTATCCTTTAATAATTCTTGGTCTCACAAAGAGTAGCCTTCTGCTTCAGCCTACAGAGAATTTGATAACAAACAGAACTTTATGACCTCAAAGAGGGATAAGGCACTGGATGCAGACTGAGGAAATCTAGGTTTAATTCCTAGCTCAGCCACAGACTTCCTGTGTGGCCATGGGAAAGATGCTTAATCCATCATGTGCCCTTACTTCCTTATCTGCACATTTTTCAATTCTTTTTTAACAGGGATAAGACTTTTTTTTCTTTTTTTCCTTTTTTTTCTAACGGGGGACTCAAAAGCCATTTTGCTGGTCAGAGTGATTCTTATATTCAGGTAAATGCCTCTCAAGTGTTCTAACACATAAGGCTGAAATCTGTCCATGCACTGGTCACCTTCCTGACATGTGTCCCACAGAAGGTGACTAGGGACCATGGAGCAGCAGTTGTCCAAAAGGTTGTATCACTTAGGCATTTGTGAAAATGCTTCCCACAGGCTGTGATGTGTCCTCCAGAATTATACAAAGGTAGAATTATTGTCCAGCCTAATAAACCTTGGTTACACCCATAAAATACTGGATATCAAATGTTTGGAACCCTCAGCCAGTTCTCCCTTATCCAGGATTGCTCAAGGTCAAAAGTAGACTTTTCTTCCTCAGACTCATGATGCAGAAGCAGGAAAGAAACAATCTTTTTCCTCAGCTGGCCTTTTCTCATGCTACCACTCTGTTCCAAGAGAGATGTAAAAATCCCAAAGGCAACTACCTCAAGAAAAAAGAAAGCATAAGCTGCTTAATATCCAAAGCAGTTTTTAATTTCCCTACACACTGAAGCCAGTATGGCATAAGTTATCAGTACTCTGAGAAAGGAAAGAAGAAAGGGGCTCAGCCTGTACCTTTTATGTGGGAAATGACCTAAAACTGAAAACTCTGTCATCTCCACTTCAGCTGCATAGTGCTTCTCATACATGTTCAGTTATGAGATGTGAAATGTCACTCCAGAACCAAATTGCTACAGTGTTTTTTTTAAATCTTCGCAAACATCTCAGCGTAAAGAAAAGCCTGGACAAGAGTATGGATTTGACACCTTGACATTTGGGCTTATCTCCCCACTTTATCCTTAGCTACTCAGCCTATCAGGACTAGCCTCACTCACTTCTCTGTCACACCAGCACTGGGCTGGAATTTCACTCATTGCACTTGCACAACCCAGGACTCCTCCCTGTAAAAATGAGGCACAGAGCTGGAAATTAGTTCTTCCCTTTTTCCAAAACTCCAAGCGATACAGTGAATTGCTTCTCTGTACTAAAATCTAGACTAATTAGAAGTCAGGAAATCAATAATTTCCTGATTCCCCAAATGATCTAATCATCCGCTGACAATATTTATTTTATTCCCTCATGTACAATGATCAAATCCTTCCTTTATTTACATTTACCTCTTTTATATTTCTTGATCTTATTTTTCAAGACATGAGGTTTAAAACAAAGCTGAGTACTTTGAACCAAACCAATCCCACTGCACCCTGGAAGAACACACAGACTTTTTTGCTGCAGTTATCAGAAAAATATATTTGCTCTCTGGTCTCCAGAATACTATATATGGTTTAGATTCCACAGCACAATTGATTACATTTCATTCCGCCCTACCTCACATTTACCTTGGCTAGGACTTGTAAGGCTTAATTAATCAATTATGTATATATAGTCTTAATTAGATTGTAAACTCCTTGGGGAATGCTGTTGGTGTTTGTGCAGTGTCTAGAGCAACAGAGTTCCTTTTCCAGGAAACCAGTGCCACAACATAAATTCAGAGATTAAAAAAAACCACAACAAAACAATTGAAAAAAAATGACGGCAGAAAAACCCAAAGCTTAATTCAATCCCCTTCTCAGTCTTACACCAACAGCAAGAGTTAAAATGGACAGAGGACACACAATTACACACAACCAGAACAAGGTCTGTGCTGTGAAAACTGATGTCAGGCATTCAGAGGGTGATCAAAACTTGGCCTCCCATAAGGGTTAATGATCTATTCAGTGTTGGCATTTCCTGTTATCTCAGCATTTATGGAATATCTGAAAATGTCTAGCAGGCAAAGTTTCTGTCAAACTTCCTCTCTGCTCCTGGTGCCCTGGAGCGTGCCCTGGACAGTGTAAGTGCCTTTTACTTGGAAGAATCCTTTTTAAAAAGCATCTGCCCAGTTTATGCTTAAAGCACTTTTCAAATATTCCAAAGGAAAAGATACTGCATTGCATTTTCACCAAACATGATGGATTCTCAGCACAGAAACACCCAAATATGTGCCCTAACGTGCCATTACACATTAGGAAACCTTCTTTCCCATGAACTACCAAGCTGCAACTCCCGCAAGCCAGAGAGAGACCATCAGCACTGTTCAATCCAGGATTCATAATGCACCTAAATTTCATACTACCATCCAGACACCACGATTGGACTAAGAGTGAGACAAATGGAAAGCATGAAAAACCTTCCACATTAAAATGCACAGCAGCTCTACCTTAGTTGCTGCTTCTTATTAGCAAAGGTAAACTTTGGTATCTGTGCCACGGCCATGCTGCACCGTGGAGTACAGCAAAGTCAGGAAAGGAAATTAAATCCTGCTAACTCTACCACTTAGAAACATTTACATCCAGAAATACAGTTTGTGCTTCTGGGCTATACAGGTTAAGTCAGGTCGTGGCCAGGCAGGTTTGTCAGAGGTTGCAGCAAGTGTATAGACTTGGTCTTCAGAAAATCAACCTTTTCCTGGTAAACTGGTCAGCAACCAGGGACAAAAATATTGGACTAGTGAATGATGCTTTGTTCATTTAGAAGAGAGCAACTCAAGTCTGACCTGTCCAACACAAAAAGACAAAATCATAATGGCTGAGCATTTCTGAGCACATAAGACACTCTAATCCCAGTGATGCCAGTATTCTACTTGAAGGCCTTTGGACTCTTGGAAACTGTTAGACACTAGGATTGTCTCTTGCCTCAGAGCAGTTCTAAGAGCTCTCCTTGACACCAGGACAAATGAAGAATGGCTCATCCACAGCTCCAAATTCCTTTACCTCAAATTTAGGTAAAGGAGTTGCAGCACGGAGTCCCAGCAAAGGTGATGCAAACCACAGGTTTACACCTTAAGGGTAAGGTGCTTCTCAAGTGTCTGTAGAAGAGAAACGTGTAAAGTTTTGTTTTCTGTTGTCATCTTTTTTTATTGAATAAATGTGCAATGGCTGTTAGTAGTGCAGGACCGTGGCATGCTGCAGCAAACCTTCCAGCAAGTCTGGTGAAATTTGCTTCTGCTGATGCAAATGTGCTGTTTGCTAGAGCTGCCTATGGCTATCTGATGAACTCCCATCCTATGCCTGAACATGAAAGCACAACCCGCAGCCCAGAACACGAGGATCACTGTGTTCTCAGGAAGTAGGCAACTAATATAACCACTTGTGCTCTCTCTCACTGAGGGTAAAAAAGAGGGGTGAAAAAAACCACCATTGCATAGCAAATGCTAGTTTCCACACAAGAAGGCCAGGGACTGCATTGTGCTCAACTATCCTGGCCTTCATGAGGGGTTGTATTTTGCACTCATCTGTAGCTCCCTACAATGTACATAAGGACATTCCCTGAATATCAACTGTCTCTTTCTGGGACAGGAGAGCAGAAGGGTCCATCACTACATCTGTTACAGTGCCACTTTTAACTATGCTTTTGTATTTGTTAGCTCTGTTAGCTACTGAAACATCTCTAAGAAATTTTTTGAGTTAGGCACGCACTTTTTTTCCCACTTTTAATGGAAAGCTGTATCTCAAATGAGAGATACAAGATATTATATCTGCATTTTCCGTTAGGTTATTTCAATACATCAGCCATCTATCCCTCTGCTCTGAGGACCATATGTCCCCCCAAAGCTTCATTAGGCAATCCTAAATTTGGTACAGGACTGTAAAAGAATCTTCTGGAAAAAACCACTTCATCAGTGTTTCCCTGTCTCTCTATTACAGACCTTACCTGAATAACACTACAAGAAATTAAGTGAATAAAACACCTGAATGCAAGGAGGAATAGCATTTAAGAAGTGTGGGGGAGGGTCTCGGGAGCCCAGGTACCCTTCCACTGCTGAGCTGGCAGAGGTAGGCAGGAAAGCTTCTTCAGGGCATTGCCTCTGGCAAAGAATGACTGCAGGAAGGATTGAGAGGGAGTGTGTGTTTCTCTTTCCTTACCCTGTCTTCCCCTATTTTCATGAACTCCCTGGTGGTCCTTTTAGTACCATGACCCCATCTACCTACACAGCTGACTTGGCCCAGCAGCTTTACGCAGACTAAAAAAGCCACAACGAGTACAAGCAGATCTTCCTCAGCTGCTGCCCACTTCCCAAATGGAATTTACACTTAGGTTTCTTATAGGGATACAGGCAAGTTAGCAGGAACTAACCTTTTCCTCTTTTAGATTTGAAAAAAATATTTTTATGGCATGTGTTTACGTTGCAGAGTGCATGTCTGACAGGTCTTAAAAAGAATGAAAAGCTCTGCTTTCAAGATAAATGCTCTTTTGCATATATGTGATGGGTTTTAGGTTTTTACATAGACATAAACATAGAGAAACTTGTTTTTGCAGGCACATAATTTTATGTGTGCTGATAGACACATATTTGTATGTACATATGTGTATGTGTGTACATTTACACATGTAAAAGAGAGAACAGGGAATAAATGGCTCCTGTTGGCTGGAAAATACATTGCCATTTCAAAGGGCATATTAGAGAGAAGAAATTAATTACAAAAGGTTTTAGAAATTAAAAACATTTTTGCATTGTCTCCTTAGCACCGAGAGCTGTATCATGTACTGTATAAATCAGTCTCACTGCACACAAGAAAGAGCTTATTAGCAATGTTTAAACTGTACAGTAAATGTACAGATTCACCAATGTGCAATTGCAGAATAAACAATATCAGACTTCTCTAGTCTGTTTTGTAAGGAGAAAAAGAATTCTACTTAACGCCACAATAAGCCTATGGTAGGATACCAATTTTACTAGGATCTACTAGCAAAGTGGTGGGAAGATTAAACAAATGTGTTACCACAACAGAGGTAATGCCTCATTACCATTATTCCTCCCTCATCTGTTTCCTGTGTTTGGCTCCAAAGCAACTGAAGTCTTTTGCTAGCATAATTATCATTTCTCATTTTTACTTCTACTTGCCATTATGTGGACAAATGGGCAGGAAGCTCAACTCCTCCCCAGAAAAGCCTAGTTCCCATTTGACTTCTAAATTGTTGTAGGTCCACACCTGCAGTAGACAAAGCCCCAGTGACCACGCTGGCCATCAGGGCTTCCTCAGCTCTCCTCCAACATCCAGCCACTGGAGGTGTCAGTTACAAAATTAATTGGATTCTGGGTGGAAAAAGGACAGACAATGACTCAGAAAGGAAGGTGCCATGTCAGTGCAGAAGGGATATTCTCACCTCTTCACTTATGGTTTCAGTCTAGGAAAACAGGAGGAGTACTCTGCTTTGGAAAGCCAGAGACATTCACAGCCTGAATTATGAATAACAGCCAGCTGGGGGGCAGGGTACAGATGGCTCATGGACAATTTGACACTTCCCTCACATAGGTGTCACATAGGTGTTTCCCCTTTGCAAATCTGGGCAAAAAATCCAAGCAGTGGGTCCCAGTCCACCCCACAATAAGGCAAATAAATTTTTATAGTGAATTCTATAGGTGCATGTGTTGTTTTCTCCTGTATAAATTCTGATATGGAAAGAACTAAAAGAATATATCTGAAACGTAGGCTCAGCACGAGGGGTGCAGGAACAGCAGCGTTCCCCAGCTGGCAGTCGCCATTTCAGTGCTAATGAAACCATCCCGCTTCAACACCAACCACTGCCACCACTTCCGAGCATTGCAACACATATTCACAGCAGGAAAAACAGGCTCAATAAGTCAGTCCATATAATGCTGAGGTGCACAGTACCGTGAACCAGAAGAGACCAATCTTCGTCCAAAAATCCCTTAAGCCACCGTTAAAAATCAGAAGAGAAAGCTCTTAGCTTAGACAAACAAACTCAAAAACCATCAAAGATTTGGGAAGTTCAAATCCATAGTGGGGATGTTGGCTGATCACAGCTTCTTACAAATACAGGATGCTTTTAAATGATGAAATATGGAGAATTAATATTTCCTCTTCTATTAATTGCAACACAAGCTGAAAGTGTCGGCAACTTTATTTTAAATCCACCTTTCCATTGCATTATGTTACTTAATCAGCAGGGAGGGCAAAATCATATGCAGATACTCTATTATATGAAGGAATTAGCAATTCTCTCTAAAGCTCTCAATTATTTTTTTTTTTTTTAAAGGAGGGGTCAGGGAACAAGCGAGTTCTTATATCGTTCCATAAAATAATCTAGAAGTTACTCTGGTAAGAGCCACTTCCCCAGAAGTAGCATTTCCAGGGTAAAAAAAAAAAATGGCTCATGTGAAAGTTCTCCTTACTCTTCAGTTTCTTCCTGCATTTAGGCTGCTGCTCTGCTCACTTGCTTGTTCAGGAAGGCAACTGGATAATGCATGACAGTTTCCAATAAGCTGTCTCTGGAAGCCAAAATCCTGGGATCTACCTGATCCACCTTCACAAATTAACAGCTTGCTGTGGTCACACATGTTCACCACAAACGACATGCTGAGGGTGAGCCTGCAGTGGCTGCTATGGCGTACCTATGTCCTGTATGTGGGGCAAAGCTTTTTCCTGAGAGATCCTCTTCTGAGTCTTCAAGAAATCTCATATAGTGAGTTCAATGAAAAAAGTTTGGGGATAAATCTCTGTCCTACTGCAACGCATGGTGTTTGCTCCTGGCTTTAGGACTATAGCTCCAAAAGGAGCTCTTGCATCCTCTCTCTTTGTCATAAGGGGCTTATTCTACACTGGGGAAAGCTGTGGTGGCATGGCCATGCTGTAAATCCTTCCTTGCAAATCTCAAATGTGGGGGATGCAGCCACAGTGACACCGTTTTTGCACATTTCACCATGGGACAGAGCCTGGGAAGTTCACATCTGAGAGGAGAGCATCACTGCAGGTTCTCTGCAGCCAGAAACTGTCTCCTCCCAGGAGGCACCATAACAGGAGTTGAAATCACAGCCATGTGAGGAGTGGCTGAACAAAACCAAAAGAGCGGCTTGTTCTGAAATGACACCTCTGTAGAGGCAGGTGGTCCCTACACCGTGCCTGACTCCAGCGGTTAAGTTTTCACTAAGGGTGCAGTTCTGAAGAGCAATTTTGGGGAATGAAAACTTGCTCAAGTGAAAAAGCAAGCCTACAACAAAGAATAAGAAAGAATTAACACAGAACAGTGGGATGACTGGTGTTGGGAAGCCAATCCAACCTTTCTATACAGTCATTCCTTTAAGATAACCTGTGGTCTAGCAAGCTGTACTTACAGAGGTCTTCCCCAGCTTAAAATATGCCCACCTTCCAGCCAGAGCCTGGTATTTCTGAGTTGTGCTGCAGCCACTGCTCAGATCCTGCTAGATAATTTTAACTCCAGAGCTAGAATGGGGCTTATCTCTGAGGCACATCTCTTCTGCTCAGATAAAGAGAACTTCCTCTCACTGCAGATTAGATCTGCAGGCTCAGTCTCAGTACCTAAAGCCACACAGCTAAACACACTGCATTTCTCCATTTCAAACAATGCTTGCCACTCAACACTGAAGAAACAAAACTTGCACAGTTCCCAGGCTTTCCCTGACTTTTGCACTGATGTTCCTCCTTCTGAAAATATAGCAGTACCCAGGAGGTGCTCATGAAATTGGCTGCAGCTCCACAAGCTTCACAGTTCTGGAGAAAAAAGGGAAAAAACCCCAATAGCTTCACCAACTACTGCAACATCATGTTGCCACACAGTGGCAACGCAGATCATACTACTGCCAAATTGGCCAGGAGTAAAAAAATTCCTCACAAAACTAAACAGAAATCACTGGAAACATAGAACTCTTTTTAGGGTCAATTCGGTTCTCAAGCAATGATTTCGTCATTGCTATAGTTGCATCAAAGGACAAATTTTTATGTGCCTGCTTACGCAGTGGCTCTGCCCTGGCTTTGAATGGGCTGAGAGGACTGCAGTAATAAAGCATAGCCTTCACTGGGGCTGTGGTGGCTCTGTTTTTCAGGCTGGCTCACTCTCCCTTCCAGAAACGACTTCCCAGTTTGTTGAGAAAATGTTCACCTTTCATTATTTGCAGCAATCATTTTTAATTTTGATAAAGGAATCCACCTTCACTAAGCGGGCTGGTTTCCACTCTCCTTGTGAAAATTTGTGCACGTTTTTCTAAGTCTCTGATCATTACATAGATCAGAGCTTGTCTCTGACTTGACAGCAAATTCCCAATGGACCCACGTACCTGTTTCACACTATGCACATGCAAAACAAACCTTTGAAGGCTGGTATATAACATATATCCTGTACAGCATATGTAAGGGCATTAATGAAATTTTACACGCCTTTTCCTACTAAACCACCCCCATCCTCCTCTATACAAATCTCCAGATGAGTTTTGCAGACAAAATGAAAATAATCCTGACAGAAATATCTCCTGCATTCCCCTTAAAAACAGGTAAGTCATACTGGCAGGCTCTCAGAGCATGCAGTACCAGTCTATACTGGAAAATGTTACTCCGGGGTTAGAAATAGGGGCTTCAGACCAAACAAGAGGGGAGATTCCCAACTTCTCTATTTTTAAAAGTTCCTAAAATATTTTAACTACGAGTTTTTCAATTCCTTCAGAAGCCTCAGTTGGACTTTCAAGCTCTGTTTCATTGAGGAGGGTTAAAGACAATTCTTAAAGCCATTAGGGCTACATAAGGTGAGACAGCAACTCTCACCAATTATTTACAAAGGTTCATCAGCTTCTACCCACTTTCATACCTTTAAGCAGCAGAGATGTTCACCTGAAACCTGAGCAAGTAAAAATATCACACAGCCCTCCAGGTTACTTTAGCTTTGAATTTAGTTCTCTGAACATCCACATGCACACATGCCACATGTGCATTTTATTATTCACACACAACACACTGCCTTCATAGCCACTGGCTTCCCACAGGAGGAGTGTGCAAAGACATTTAGTTCCACAGTCTTTTTCCTCAGCCCCTTTCCCTGCCTCACAGAATTACCGGGCAGTAGTGCTAGCTGGACCTGTCTAAACCACCGGACCAATTTTGCAAGCCAGGGTGTGGGCACTTCTCCTTTTTTCTTTTCTCCCCTTTCCCCTCTGTCTGCAGCCTTTCCACACTTTTACTCTGTCTCCACCCAGCTGTGTGTAAGTTGCAGCAGATTTATGTAATGGCAAGCTCTTGTGGTTGCCTGGTGGCCCCTCAGCAAAGCTTGTGTCCATGCTCTCAAATGACTGAGCTCCTTTTAAGGAAATAAAGCACCAAAGCTGCTCAGAATGGGGACACTTTCCTGCACCAGTAACTAGCTAGTCATGCAGGTTACCACCTCTGAATGCCCATGGCTGGGAGGGAAGATCCCTGGGTTGAAGACAATGCCAGGGTTCCAGTGATGCCAGGCACTGAAGCCTGCAGCTATAAAGGCTTCTGCTTCAAAAACTGGATTGAGGGAGGGAGGTAACATCATCACTTGATATTTCCCCCTGGAGGAGAAAAATGTCAAAAAAGCACTTTCCTTTTACCGTCTCTTCCCATACTAGTATCCTTTATTTTAAACAAATAGAATTTATAATTTCATAAAAATCCCATCTGTTTTCTATTGATGTCTAAGTTCACCTTGACTTATTACTTTGGACATTCTCTGTCAGTTGTACAAGTTTCAATCTAATTTGGTGAGATTACTTCTCCCCGCCTCTTAAAAATAAGAAGATCTGTAGACATTGTATATTCCTGGTCCAGACTCTAATCTGTGACGATGGTGGTAACCCTTTGCTTCTGTTTTGGAAGTTTATGGTCACCTGCAGCCTCAGACAGCTGTCTGTGCAGAAACAGGGAGCCCACAGCCTCTTTTTGAGGCCACTAACACAGTGAGATGGGTTTTTGTCTTTTACCCAGTGATGGCCAGCTCTGACATGCGCAGTTATGGATAAAGAAGGTACTGCCTACCTTCCTAAGCAAATGCCACCACTGCAGCAAATGGCTCTTTCTCCATTAAGTAGGGTCCAATCCACAGCCCACTGAATCATTAACTTTCCACACATGGATCAGGATACAGTCTCAGAGCACAAACAGCCTTAAATTTCAACTGTCTACCACACAGAGGATGTTCAGCACCGATCATCCACAAAAGGTGCACACAATGTTTAACCTGAAACTTGAATGGAGACAGTAAGAATCATCAGACAACATTTCAAATAGGTTAGCATGGGAAATAGCGCTGTCCGAAATAGGCAACAAAGCACTAATTCTTAATGGAATGGAATTTCAGTGGGATGTGTATTTCTAAATAACTCAGACCAAAATTTTGAAATGTTATTTAGGAGAGATGGTAAAACACAGTCTCTAGTGCCTTAAAGAGCTGTGAAAATCAGCTGTGCTGAAAACATTCCCAGTGTTTTCTAGAGAAACTAAATGTAGAGCAGGTGGGTGAGAAGAATAAAAAGAAAATAATAAAAAAATGTTACAGGTGCCAGATCTGGGGTGGAGAATAGGACCAAGAAGGAAGAAGATCTATTGGACAGAGCAGCAGAAATTAAGCTTGCAGGAGGAAACTGCTCAACACATAGTGGCATTCTGGGGGTTACAACATTAAAGTCATAGCAAGCTCATCAAGGAAATGAGCAGTGATCAGAACAAGTCTTTCAATGTGTTTCTGCTTTGCTGTGCTACTTGAGGTTATTACTAGAAATAGTTGATGACTTTACTTCCGTAAATTACCTTCTCATATTTGCTAATCATTTTTACATTGATCAGAAGCAACCCACGTCTTGGGTGTCCCCCCTGTCTGGGGACACAAGTCAAAACATACATTTCATGAACCTCTGGATACCTCCCTCCAGTCATTTTAAGTGAGAACTCAAAAACTGAAGGCACCCAATAAAATCTGAGAAGTGAATGGAAGACTTCCAACATCATTCCCAGAGCAGGAGAGATATTTCAATCAATTCTCTCTATCAGCTCTATAGTACCACGTTCAAGTCTCATTATAGGTTTGGAAGAATCATGAAAGGAGATTTTTGAAAACACATAGAGGAGCTAAGGCCTATCTTTCTTTTCTAAAAATAGCTTATTTCCCCTAATCTTTGACTTTTAAAATGCTAAATTGATGAAAAAGGTAGTTAAACTTTTGATTCCAGGGTTAAAGATTTCATGAAGTGCTACTGATAATTCAAGTAAGCAAATGGTCATTTGAACATTTCTATCTCACAGGCTGTTTAAAATTAACAACAGAATTCTCACCTAATTTTAGTAGGATGAGGCAAACACTTACTCTTTTCATTTAATAAACTTGCAATTCCCATTGTTACCTCTACAGTACTACACGTACAAAAAAGTCCATTAGAATGTCGACGCTCTCCTCCATAAATGTCTGACTCAAATTCCTTGGTGCATGCTGTATGGACAGCTGATCTCTCAGGGTCTTACAGATTAAGTGAGATGCACTGAAAATCCTATGTTAAAATACATCAAAATTCATAGGGATTCCCTTCTGATGAAGGAAACAGATAGGACATTAGGAAAGTAATATAGAGAAAAACTGTTGCCTGGCCAGTCAGTTATCACAGGCCACAGTCTATCTCCCACCCACGAGATATACATCTATAATATCAGTGGGTCCTTACATTACTCTCCTGTCTATCTTTCATTCTTCAAACTACTTTTTCATCCTTTTCTACTTAAGTTTGTTGATAAACAGAGGTGATAAACTGATCTTGGGACTTAGAGACAATAGTGTTGCACTAAACATCAAGCCTGTCTACACTGCCAAGCTACTACCTACATAAAAAGACAGTCTCCTTCATCCCTACTGCAGCTATGGAATCATGCAGGCCAAACACCACTCCTAAGGTATTGGTTTATTCCCTAAGGGATTTTCTTTTGATGAAGACCCAGAATGTGCATAGCAATCATATGGCTCCTGATATGATTGGGGCATGTGTTCAGATCCTCTTTGTAAAACCAAAGAATTAATTTTTTCAGTAGACTCTTTTCAGAAAGTTAGTTTAGGGCTAGAAAAAAGGAGCAGTAGAAGCAAAGGTTGTATGCAGCTTTCCAGAAAAGACAAACATTGCAAGAAATGCAGTTGATACCTACAGATCTTCCATAAACCAGAGTATTGTGTCTGTTTACTATGTTCAATAAGACATCACTACAAGATGTAACCCTTGTAAACAAAAGAGCTAAGGGGTAGAGAAAGCGGCTGTAGAAAAAACGTTGAAGACAGGACATGGAAAATCTAATTTACTGCTTACTAATGAGAACAACAGATAGAACTTATCATATTTAGGGCACTAAAGTTATTACAGTAACTTCTAATATGTATTTATATCGCTATATGATTGAACTGTTGAAAGAATCATGACATCATCAGCAAATAAAAAGTTTGACTTTTGTGAAGTAAAGAAAATTCAATGCAATCAAAAATCCTGTTTGTTTGGGTTTGAACAAAGAACTTAAAAAATTATTACTATTTTTTAAATTAAGGCTTAAATATTTTGTTGGGTTTAGTTACTGTGGGAGAAAGGAGACTTAACTCTTTTTATTGAGTTGATATGCAAGCAGTTAAGGCAAGATTTTGTCCAAAGATCTTCGGACTGAAAAACAAAGCACTAGGTAAGTGATCAGACTATTTAAAAGCATTTTTAAAAATGAATTTGTTCATAAGGTATGTCAATATACATGTAGGAGCTGAACTTTGTGCTCAGATTTTTGGTAAGAGGGGATCAAGTGGTAAATAAAGTGAAGATGCATAAGATGCTTCTCTACTAGCCATTGCTGAAGTTTGGGAGCAGGTTCTATCCCTAATGCTGAAACCATCCTGCTGTATTACCTTCAGTTGGTTATTTTGCCTTCTGTGCCTCCCTTCCCACCTAACATCCTTTATTGGACTTCCTTAGACAATAAACATTTGAAGGCAACTGCAATCTTTCTATAAAAAGTCTTCCACTTTGACACTCATTCTTACAATAGGAATGTAAAAATGATGAGCAATACTTTTATTTGTGGACAAACTAATGTATTTTGATAGTCACTCCATTCCAGAAATATTTTTATCATATTGGGCATTGATCACAGCATTCTGGGAGTCAGTATGCTTTTCTTTTTTCCCCTTTTTCTTACCCCTCCCCCCACTAGTAAACAAGCATGGTGCTCAAGTTATATCATTTAGTCTTTTTTAATGCACTACGTGTGAATGGATGCACGCATTAGTCATTGCTAGTCCTTGGTGTGGAGTCTGGGATCTCTAAGAAGAATCAGCATTTTGCACAATCATCTATGGACAATAATTTATTTTAACCCAACAGATTTTATCAATTGTGGATTTTTACCTAGTAGAGCAAAATTCAAGTGTTTTCTAAAGTACTGCCAGGCAAAAAAATCAAGGGTAAATGAAGATTCAATATTGGAATCTGAAACATACGAATACTATGTGTGTTCTAATGTGGCATTTCTGGAGAAATCTGAATAGCAGATAACATTCAAGATAACATTCAAACTAATAATAATAATGAAAATATCTGAGAGTTTAGTGAATTTTTATCAAATCTGAGTTCAAATAATTTTGACTTGGAATAACATATTTAATTCCATTTCCGAGGCAAAATGGAATATCTTTCCTGGAGAGAATTTTATACAACCAGTCATGCTTTAGAAAGAAGATAAATAGTAGCATCTTTGTAACTTCTCTGTGGATGAATATGCCTTTCCCAAAGAAAAGGTTGCACAAAAAACAGTAAGCACCTTAGCAAGACAAAAAGGCACAGGACCTCCCTATATACCAGCTTGTTATACAGTACTTTAACATTATCTACTATATTATCTACTCGTAATTCTTATCAGAGTGGACTTGTCATCTTACCCAAGATTCTGTCACTCTTAGAACTCTGTTGTCCTCCAGTACTAGTTGAAAGGTCCTCTGGCACAGGCATAGGTTCATCTGGATCATCTGGGACATCACTAATTGGAGGACTTTCCTTTCCTAGTTGTGAAGAAAGTAGCATCAATTAGTCATCAGAGTAGCCTCATTTTCAAATATTACCATAAGAGGAACCACAAACCAAATAAAACTTAACAAAAAACCCTAAACACTATCTAAAGTATGATATTCTTAGGACCAAAACCTACTCTCCTGCAGAGAAAACTTTTTATGAGTACAGGGGAATTATATTTGTGAAAACAATGCATGCCAATATCTCTTCCAAATTTATTGAAGGCTGGATACACAGTTATCAGCCTTACCATTTTGGATATTTGTAAGACACAGGTATGTTCTCCAGCTGCTACATTCAGAAGATCCAGTTTAGCCAGTGCAGACTGACAGATTAAAAAGGTTATCAAATGGACATCCTTTGTAAAAAATTTTCTTTCTTCCACAAGTGCTCCTTGAAAGCATACCCAGATTTGCTTCAAAGACATAGTGAAGTCTAACCTACAAGTATTCTGAGGCTCCAAAAGAACTACCCCAAAAGTAAAATTTTATCTTCAAATAAAAATTCAACTACAACTTCAGCAAGCTTCACCAACACCCACAGATCAAGCTTTGGCTGGTCCTTGTGATTAAAAGCAGTGACATGCCTGTAGCTCCCAGGATTTCTTAAAACACGAACAGAGTTCATTCAACACATGACTTCGAGGGTTTTACTGTCTTTTATTTGCAAAGAGGAAACAAAACCCAATATTTTGTGTACACAAGGTTTTGCAGAGGAAAACAGTTTGGTGTTTTAATGTATAACAAGTATTGTGGAACTGTTTTAGTGCTGAATGCAATACAGTAAGAAAAAGAACTCTCTTGCTAAGTACTGCACTTCCAGAAATAGTGATGTTTCTTGGTTCCGCTCTCAGTCACAGCACACATGTCCTGCCTACAGTAATATCCCTGTCTTGCAGACCTTCTTTTAAAATTACTAACAAAAGCACCCCTTGGAAACAATTACCAAAAGAATTATCTAAGTGATAATTATCTAAGTGATTAGTTTCATTTACTATTACTAAAAGGCTGGTCTTTGCATTAATAGCAAAGAATAGAACAGGCCCAGAGCAGGATTTGAACTCAGTAATGTTCACATAAGACCCTTGTCTCCAAAATGGAGATGTTACCAAATTACATTGATGCAATCTGTTAGACGTCCCGTGGCAATCGGCACACCAGCAAGGGCAGTAATTTCATGGCACAAAGCCCTAGCAAATTAGTGGTTTTTCTCCTAATAAGAATTCCCTCATTAAAACACAAATGTAAATTAAATCTGAAGATATTTATCAGAAAAGGAAAAACTGAAGAAAATATAGCTTACTTAAGTGACAGCAGTTTAGTGATGCCAGTTATGGACTTGATCTGAATGAAGCAAATAGTTTCCTCCCAGCTGGATGGAGCAAAAAAGAAAGCATTGTGCTTTCTGATCTATACTGATCACAATGGTGGGAAATGACAGGTAGGTTCAAGTAGTCTTCCAAATGAGCTGTTTTGGCTTGTTTGCACAAATCTATGTTTAAATGAATGATATGAGTATTTGACTGCACTTCTTAATGACACACCTATCAAACTGTGGAATAATCTCTGAGTGGGAGTGTTGAGAGTGGCATCAGGTGAACCATCTAAAACTGCAGCCAGAAGGACTCAAGGGTAATGAAGAAACAATACTGCACTGGCAGAAGGACTAACTAGGGGATTTCATAAGGTCCTCCCATATCCAGCTTCTGTGGGGTATTCTTAAATGGGCAAAATCACACCCACTGGATGCAAGTGTAAGAGCAAAGGTGGGTTGCATAAATGGAAAAGAGGGAATATGAATGTTACAGCAAAGGAAAGTAAAAGCAGAAAGTAAGTTCTTTAAAACAGTTTTTGCCATTTACCATTTAGCTCCTTACTCAGTTATTTCTGTAGTTTTCTGGGATGTAAGGAACTTATAGAACTACCAGCAACTTTCCAACACAAGTCCGATCCTGCCAAGCTGAGGTATCTGTTACAGATAGGATGGATGGGAGGAAAGACAGCTGAAATCTTTCAGTTTGTTCAACACATTTTCCAGCACACAGTAAAAAAAAAAAAAAATCCCCACAAGTTTAATGGGAGGGTAAGCGGCAGCCTGGCAGCTCTCTTCACACTATATGTGGGTTAAGGAAATTTGTTAAAAACTAACAGTATCCAAAAGCCACCTGCATCTTCCAAGGATCAAACTGTGCTCCCAGTTACAACAACAGAAGCTGATGCTTTGACTTAGACTAAGAACATTTACCCTAAGAACCTGAAGACTTTTTTTGGTTACAAACCAATATAAACTCATAACATCAGACCTATGAGATAACAACAGACAGTAAACAAAATAAAATATTTCTTAGTGTGTCATTAGCTGTCCTACAATATGCAGGTGTAGTGGGTTTCTGTGGCTGGGTTTGGTAGCAGGGGTGGAGGTAGGGGCTACAGGGGTGGCTTCTGTTAGAAGCTGCTAGAAGCTTCCCCTGTTCAGTGGAGCCAATGTTAGCCAGTTCCAGGATGGACTTCCTGGCACTGGCCAAGGCCTCTGTGATAACATATTTAAGAACAAAAGGTTGTGGTGCAGAAAGAATTCCAGCCAGGGAAGAGTGGAATGAGAACATGGGAACAAAAATGCAGACACCAAGGTCAGTGCAGAAGGAGGGGCAGGAGGTGCTCCAGGCACCAGAGATGAGGCCCTTGCAGCCCGTGGTGCAGACCATGGTGGAACAGCTGTGCCCCTGCAGCCCATGGAGGACCATCGGGGTGTAGAGACCCACCTGCAGCCCATGGAGGAGCCCATGCTGGAGCAGGTGGATGCATGAAGGAGGCTGTGACCCTGTGGGAGGCCCAAGATGGAGCAGTGTCCTGCTGGAGACCTGCAGCCCATGGAGAGGGAAGCCCACGCTGGAGCAGGTTTTTCCTGGGTAGGACTTGTGGGCCCCTGTGCGAGACCCACGTCAGTACAGCTCATTTGTGACAGACTGCACCCCATGGAGGAGTGACCCACGGGACAGCAGTTTGGGAAGAACTGCTGCCTGAGGGATGGACTCACATCGGAGAGGTCCATCAAGGACTGTCTCCCATGGGAGGGACCCCACAGGAGCAGGGGAAGGACTCCTCTCCCTGAGCAGAGGCAGAAACGACAACTGACCGTAACCCCCATTCCTGTCCCCCTTCACCGCTGGGGGGAGAAGGAAGAACATGGAAGGAAGGAGGGGTGGGGGGAAGGTGTTTTTAAGATTGTTTTATTTCTCACTCTTTGGCTCTTACCCTGTTAGTAATAAATTTAAATACTATCCCCACTTTGAGTCTGCTTTGCCCGTGAAGGTAATCAGTAAGTGACCTCTCTCAGCTGTTATCTCAACTCATGAATCCTTAGCTGGTTTTTTTTCTCTCCTCTGTCCAGTTACAGACGGAGAGCGAGAGAGTGGCTTTAGTGGGTACCTGGCATCAGGCCAGTGCCAACCCACTGCAGCAGGCTAAGTAGGATGCTTTGAAGATAAGTCAAATAAATCTTTTTGGAAGAGAAACCCATTAGCAGATGACTACTTTTGCAGTGGTGAACTCTTTGGTTCACTAAACAGGTATCAGTCTTAAACTTGTAAAATTAATAGGTATTTGCCCAGGTGGCATGAATTAGACTAGTCTCATTAACTTGGTGGGGCAGGAGCTGGAGATCAGGTATTCTTCCCTCTTTGCAGGAGACTGCAGTTAAGAAAACTCAGTAAACTTGACTTTAATGACCCATTTAATATAATTTGATTTCTTGTCACACATGATTGAGAAATCCTTACATGCAAAAAGACAGAGTAAAAATAGTGAATTTAAAATAGATCCATTTTTTGTGTCTTGGATTCTAGAGCATCGTATTTGCATTTCATGCCTTAACTACATCTAAATCATTACACCATGGTAAGTTCACTACTGTATGGCAATCTTACAGATGTGCAATCCCACTAACATTGTTTTGCCAATGAATTTAGAATTGTAAAGGGGGTGGGGCAAGGGATGGAATGCTTTCCCATTTAATTTCTGACAGGCATGCCCAGAACAATAACTGATCGAAGGAAAAGGAGCTCAAAAAACCGCAACACCTAGTGGCCAGTACTGGGGAAAATTATTAAAGTAGAGGGAAGTGAAGTATAAACATCACAATCTGATCTTGTATGGAGGGGGTGTTTTTTGGTTTTGGGGTTTTCATTTTTGTTTTTGTTTTTTTCTAATTACTTATTAGAAAGAGCCACCTTATCTATAGAGTTGAAGTTCTGTTTCTGGCACTGCTACTGATTTGTGGTGCTCTTGGTTACTTCATAAATGGGGACAACTTCAATTGCAGTCTGTATCAAACAGTCCTTCAATTCAGCCTGCATCTCTGAAAGACAGTCCCAGATTTCCAAATACTGCCATTTCTGTATTAAAATAGCCGGAGAAGAGCCTATCCCTAACAACAGTGTCTGGTAAGAGACTCAACTTCTCTCTATTTGAGTTTCCTCATCTCTGCCCCAGAAATAAAGTCGAAGACATAAGGAAAGAGAGGAAGGGAAAAAAGTGCCCAATCCAGTAAGGTTTTAGCATCCTTTATTTCTGGCCAAGTCCATAGCCCAATGTTCCTTTAACACCTCCATCCAGTTCTGAGAGCAATTTGGTTCATACCAGGATGGTGCTGGTGGTGCTGCCACTGTTGAAAAAAAAAAAAGCCAGGGCAGATTCCCTATAGAAATCTCTATCCTGCCACAAACTAACCTTGGGTGTACTTAATATCAAAGGTTGTTTCCCATGGAAACACTAGAATCACTGGAGAAATCCTGCAAGAAAAGCAACATAGAATTTTTCTGGATGAGAGTCACAACCCAGTTCACATCTCCTTTTCACTGACAGAAACTTAAATCTCCAGTGATGAGAAGAGAGTCACTGCAATGGGAGCCAGGCTCTCAGGTGGCAGACACCAGCCCAGGATACACTCATTTCCACCTTTCCGGGACCTATCAAGAACATCAAATGCAAAACTCTTCTTCCTGCTTTTGCAGAGCCCAGCCCAGCCTGGTTCATGGTAGGGGATCTTTTAATGTTAGATGTGGAAACATTTGTACCGCTTTTCACCTTCCTTAACTGTTAGGCCCTAGAACTGAGAAAAAAAAAAAAAAAGACAAAAAGGCAGGAAAAATACTGCTTGTTAAGTGAGATATTATCTGTGTTTTCTGACTCTTGTGCATGGGTGCCGGATACCGTTTGGTTAAATGTATGTCAGTTCTCTCCTCATTTCAGAACTGCAACTGCTTGCCTCATGAAATATCGCTTTCAGGAGAAAAATAAAAAGTGTGAACTCTGTGTTAGTCACACAGTATTTCAGTTCCTCTAGGAGTCAGCCATGCCTGGATTCCCAGAGGCGGGAATGCCAGCGTGCACGTAGGGTTTGGCTCGCTCACACTAGTTTTATTCTGTCTCGGCCCAGCAGGTCCCTGCCACACCTGAGTCAGCTGCAGCTGCGTAAAGCACACGGCTGCAAGACACCGCCGAGGAGATTATTTCTAGAGAGCTGTTTCACTTCTGGGTTAAAAAACAAAATGCCCCAAAGAAACCCACCAAACCAAATTTATTTTTTAGTTTTTTAAAAAAAAAACCCACAACCAAGTGTGCTAGTGAACCAAGTTACCTAATTCCATGGGCCCAGAGAGTAAGTTACACCTGATAAGCATTACTCATAGAACAGGAAAAATAAATAAAAGCATTTTAAAGCTGACAAGACAAAAAATCTCACACTCCTGAAACTGTGCAATTGTTTGACTGGTTCCCTTGTCATGCAAGGAAGCCTCCCAGAAGCATGTAGAACCCCAGGAGAAGACAAGGGGGAAAACTTTCTGGATTCACCAGTCTATAAGAAAGAAGTAGGAAACATCCCTGTAGCTTCAGATCCTTCACTTTTGAGGTCTAGTAAGAGCTTACAAGGAGCCAGTATCTGTGGAACCTAATCTGACAAGCACTAAACACTGAATTCACAGACTACTCATATCATAAATGAAAGTAAATTAGCAAATTCTTTCTTTGGCCAGTTGTTCACAAATCCAGCTAACGACCCAATGCAACTCACAGCCTCTGCTCACAGAAAGTACCAGATGTTCAGTGGCAGAAATGGCAGGAAGAGTTCAAAGCTGACTTTTTTTTTCCTTTAATCTGTTTGTGTAGGTCTACCTCTTATCAGAGGTAACTTTCTTTTTCAAGAAAATCCTCTCTCATCACAGAATAGTACTATTGCAGGATATGCTAGAAAAGCTACAA